>NW_007378687.1:38965-70266 GCF_000475195.1 Diaphorina citri
GAATAATGTTGGTTTTTTTTTTTTTTTTTTTTTTTTTCGATAGTGGGATTCGAACTCAGAACCTTCAGCATGACAATCAAGCGAATTACCACTAGCCTAACCGTGTCCTCCTTTTTCCAGAACTGTATGTGTATTAGGATTATTAGGGGTGTATTATTCCATAATTATGTCAGAACAAGGTTAGAGGACATAAATTATTATGTTTTTGCAGAGCTTAATCATCATTAATTTGTTAGAGGAAATTTTTCAATGCCTTGTTGTGTTAAAACTACGTTACCTATTCCTATTATTAATGAGTTGAATAGTGACATTTATGAGATGAAATGAAAATCAACATGATACTTTTGAACGTATTTAAACTGGGAAAATGCTTGAGACCCAGGTATAAAACAAGGTTAGAGGACATAAATTATAATTATTATGTTTTTGCAGAGCTTAATCATCATTTGTTAGAGGAAATTTTTCAATACCTTGTTGTGTTAAAACTACGTTACCTATTCCTATTATTAATGAGTTCAATAGTGACATTTATGAGATGAAATGAAAATCAACATGATACTTTTGAACGTATTTAAACTGGGAAAATGCTTGAGACCCAGGTATAATCTGGTTAGACTGCGATTCATAAAGTTCTCTTGGGATAATTAAAGACGATCACTCCTTTCTAGTTCTAGAAATTTTTCAGTTGATTTGTTCCTGTATTCTCAGTCAAGATGAAGAGTCGTTTTATTGTAATGGTGGTTTGTCTTATGATGTGCAGTAGCGTTTTAGCCTCGTAAGTTTTATTCTCTTTAGCTTAGTACCTAGATAACCTACGATAGAACTTTTACAGATTCTTACAAATAATTAGATCTTGAGGTATCATTTTCCGGAGGTTACGTTTTATATGTTCCTACTGCAACAGAACTTTTACAGATTCTTACAAATAATTAGATCTTGAGGTATCATTTTCCGGAGGTTACGTTTTATATGTTCCTACTGCAAGGAAAATAGAACTTTTACAGATTCTTACAAATAATTAGATCTTGAGGTATCATTTTCCGGAGGTTACGTTTTATATGTTCCTACTGCAAGGAAAATGACAATCATTTTATATGTTCCTACTGAAAGGAAAATGACAATCAATAAATTATAAATTTCGAACCTTTTTCGATTTTGTTTTTAGGTTTGGCCCCAGTCGGCTAACCAGTAGGGTATCCAGCATACCCAAGGAAAAGGTTCAACTTAACTTGCCCCAGCTCCCGAATAATTTTCTTCAAAAACAACCAGGGATGCCAGCCGTGGGTTCTGAGCCTGGCCTGCTGGCTAAATTACAACCCGTAGTAATCATGATGATACAAAGAGTACAACAGGCTGTCCGCGAAACAATTAAAGAAATGATTGCCAATATACTCAATTTGATTCCGATGAACTATAAACTAAGTGCGTTGAAGATCTTCACTGATCTGCAAACTTTGCTGACGAAACTGCCAAATGTGCATTCCAAGAAAAACGAAGCAGCAAGACAATCAGCAGCCCCTAACAAGAGAGCGGGAGATATCGAGGATGAAGACAATGAAACTGACGAACTGTCAGCTGATGATGAAAATAATGTTGATGGTGATGAGGATGATACCGAGGAAAATTAGGAACACCTAATTTTCCCCGCTTTTATAATTTAGATTATAGAATTCTAGACGTTAAAACTTCATGATGAAAATAATGTTGATGATGATGAGGATGATACCGAGGAAAATTAGGAACACCTAATTTTCCCCGCTTTTATAATTTAGATTATAGAATTCTAGACGTTAAAACTTTATCTATTAATATCTTTGGTCAATGACCAAACTTTTATTCAGAAAAATATCTTATGCGAAAAAATAAAATAAAATTGTTAAAACCTGTTGAGAATATTTGTTTTCTTTCTTGATTTCCTCGGTACGAAATGCGAACATTGATATAGGTATGATCTAAAATATAACGAGTACCGTCTCCCTAAATCTTCATTTAAGTTCGTAGGTATGATCTGCAAAACGGATATTTCCAACCATTTCCGGATTGTGAAAGTAGGTTCCCTCTAGCATCATGTAATAGAAAGTAAAAATATGAGAGAGTTCGTAGGTATGATCTATCATATAACACGAGACATAGACATTACATCATACCCAACATTAGAAACAATTATGGAGCATCAACTTTCGAACATCAAATACCTAAATTATTAAACGAATTACCAGCCTAGGAACTTAAAAAAAAAAAATCTACTACCCTATGTTAGATCTCTAAACTCTCATTGCTAGAATATTATCGAGCAAAAATTAAGACATAGAGGTACCTAATATTATCTACTGTATCGCTACTACAACAGCCAAATAGAACTTTCTTTCTCAAGAGAATTATTACTCCGGAGGTCTGAAAGTCCCGAAATCCAAGAGAGGGCAATAACAAGATAGGAGCAAACCAGCCGTTCCGAGGTCGAACCTTATCTGTTTAGGATAAGTTCGCCCCGGGCGGGAATCGAACCCACAACTGCACGACTTAGTGCTTACAAAACAGAGGTGCTACTCTCCAAGCTAACTGAGTTGGCGAACCATTTTCAACTGTTCATTAGAGATGTGAACAATTCTGAGCTCCATGAATGCTATTTGACTTTTGCAAAAGAACATTTTATTGTTAATGTGGTTTAAAATAAACTTTTATATTATTATTATCTGCAAAACGGATATTTCCAACCATTTCCGGATTGTGAAAGTAGGTTCCCTCTAGCATCATGTAATAGAAAGTAAAAATATGAGAGGTTTTAAGAGAGCGGTAGATAAGTAGGTAGGTACCTAGGAACTAAAAAAAAAAAAAAACTCTATTACCCTATGTTAGATCTCTAAACTCTCATTGCTAGAATATTATCGAGCAAAAATTAAGACATAGAGGTACCTAATATTATCTACTGTAAAAACAATCAATTAATACAAGATAACTGTAATGAATCGTAATGAGTTAAAGACTAATTAAGATTTATGGAATTTGTATTTTTACAGCTGCTTAAGTTGTCAGACAATGGAAAACTTCAAGCTCATTTAACTTTTATGATCTATTTTGATGGGTATTTATATTAAACTAATTTATAATCACCTATCATGCAACATTGGGTACCTACTAATTAAGCTCAGTTCTCAACTACGTAGTTACAGCTGCTTAAGTTGTCAGACAATGGAAAACTTCAAGCTCATTTAACTTTTATGATCTATTATGATGGGTATTTATATTAAACTAATTTATAATCACCTATCATGCAACATTGGGTACCTACTAATTAAGCTCAGTTCTCAACTACGTAGCAATGAAAAGAAAATGAAATTAAAAATAAAAGAATTCTATCTATCAAGAAACAATGAAATATAAATGAAACTTAAGAATAATGAAGCTCGCCATTTTTATTTCGTAGCAATGAAACAACTGATACATTAGACTCCTGTGGTCTGTGTCGTAACATGCCCACCCGTTAGTCTCAAGTACCTATCAGTTCTTTTTATCTGCAATGGTTTCAAATTAATTTTCATTCTGTACCGACTGGATTATTTTGTGTTCACAATAAGCACCTGAGAAATAAAAAGTAATAGGCAATTATCAAGTGGATCAGGCACAATATCATGTCTTCTGACGAAGTGTTTCTCATATCAAAGTGTTTACCCCTTCATGTGAGTTTAATTACAGTTAGAGGCAATTATCGAGTGGATCAGGCACAATATCATGTCTTCTGACGAAGTGTTTCTCATATCAAAGTGTTTACCCCTTCATGTGAGTTTAATTACAGTTAGGAATTTTTTAGCCCGTAGTTTACTCGATCGTGGTTTTGGTTGGTCAGAGTAACATGGTGTTCCGATTTTTCATGGCCTGACATAAAGAGCTAAAGGGGTGAGGTGTACTGAGGACTTAAAGGTCAAACTGGGACATAATTAACATGTTTGTTGCCTCTTAGGAGAAAAAAAATCCCCCAAAAACCAGTTTTTTTGGCACCACCACTGTCGTGTTCCTGGTTAAAAGACCTTTAATTTGATATATAGGTCGACTAGGTTTGGATAAGTGCTTCTATGGGGTCAGACACACAGACAGACAGACACACGGACGACACCGAAGCGAATACACTAGTCCGTCCCTTATGCCTTTTATTATTACTATTGTAATTTAATAAAGGAAGGGCAATTATCGAGTGGATCAGGCACAACATCATGTCTTCTGATGAAGTGTTTCTCATATCAAAGTGTTTACCCCTTCATGTGAGTTTAATTACAGTTAGTTGTAAAGTAACTTCCCAAGATCAATAGGCTGTTGATAACAATGTGTGGTTAATATGATAATACTCCCCTCTCTCCCTTGAAAATGACTTCCCAAAGATTTCAATGGAATCAATAGATCACCATGAACATTGAATAAGGAATAGGTATAAACTTTAGATCTTACTTGGCCAAAAAGATGGAAGGTTCTATCAGCTTGGACCAAGGCAAAAGTCCATACTGAGAATGTGCAGTCCAGAGTCCAGCCACAAAACCTGGTACACCAATGGCATTATTGACTCCCTTTTGTGCTCGAAAATCAATTGAGTCCAACACTTGACCTTGTCTGTGATCATAGATCAACATAAGACCACCCCTGTAAAATATAAAACAATAAAGGATACATTATTAATATTCAGATTATTTTAAAGTCCAATCATCTCTCCACATTAACTATTAGTTCTATGTATGTTTTCTTATTACCTATAGGTCCTATAGCATATTACTGAATAGACAAAATAACCAATAATTTGTATTTTCAACCTGAGGGCTTGTTTTCCTCTGCTCATGTACTTATAAAAAAAAAAAAAAAATCAAGGGGTATGTGTTCACAGCAACCTGCCGAACGGTTTCTCGCGTGGTTTGTCTGGTTTGATTCCAAACCAACCTTTCGGCGACGTTTTAAATGGCCCGATCAACATAGGAGTAGGAAATGGTGATAATGTCAAAACAAAACCACCAAAAGCGGCTGGCACTCAGTATAAGGCGAAGAGTATGGAGAAACCAATCCCAGAGAACCAATATACAGATACATCTGAGATCCAACCAAGCAACGCACCATGGGCGAATTTCCTAGACGGGTTAGGAGACTTTGTAGGTTGCTTGAGCAATAATGACCTCGCTCTCAGAGTACTACAATACGTACAACCAAAAACTCGAACGTGTATACAGGAGAAACTCGCATGCATTCAGTCTTGTTTGGAAAAGAGTTTGAACGGAATAGAAAAGAGTTTGAACGGAGTGGAAAACGCAGGCGAAAGTGGAAACCACCAGTTCCGAAGTAACCTGAACGTCGGTACGAATGGTAAAGGTAAAAAGGTTAAAGGCGCATTCCTAAAGATGAATAACATGAATAAAGTTCCTATTGAGACTGGAAATCTAGACAGTGATGAGGATGAGGGTTTTGACGATGGAAGCGACCTGTTGCGTCAAATCAATGCTATGAAAGCGGCCAACCAGAAGACACCAGAGAAAGTTCCACCTCAAGCTCAAAACCAGAAGAAAGTTCCACCTCAAGCTCATGCTTATACTACCAGAGGGAGAGAGATAGATGAATGAGAAAAGAGACTGAAAACAAACAGACTAAACAAGTTAACATAAGTAAATAAAATTTTAAAAGACAATTGAGATTCGACATTCAACAAAAGAGTTGAACAGTTGAACTCCAGCGCTCGTAGCGTAGAGTCAACACCTCTCTCGCGATCTTGGTCTGACGATGGGAATCTGAGTATTCCCGAAAGCTCACCAAACTTTCTTTAGTTGAATAAGAAAACGCAGGCGAAAGTGGAAACCACCAGTTCCGAAGTAACCTGAACGTCGGTACGAATGGTAAAGGTAAAAAGGTTAAAGGCGCATTCCTAAAGATGAATAACATGAATAAAGTTCCTATTGAGACTGAAAATCTAGAATTGTCTTTTAAATTTTTATTTTTCAACTCCAGCGCTCGTAGAGTCAACACCTCTCTCGCGATCTTGGTCTGACGATGGGAATCTGAGGAAATCTAGACAGTGATGAGGATGAGGGTTTTGACGATGGAAGCGACCTGTTGCGTCAGATCAATGCTATGAAAGCGGCCAACCAGAAGACACCAGAGAAAGTTCCACCTCAAGCTCAAAACCAGAAGAAAGTTCCACCTCAAGCTCAAAACCAGAAGAAAGTTCAACCTCAAGCTCAGACCCCGAAGAAAATTCGCGTTAAAAGAGTATCACAAGGTTGACTCTTCTGACGGCCACGGAAAACTGTAATCGGAAACCAGTTTCTATTAAAATAATTATGTTGTTACATACTACATATTATTCGAACCTGGGTAAAAAATGAAAATAAAACAAGAACTCCAAATTATAAACATGTCAAAAATACTATGTAAATAAAATGCTCTATTCAATAAAATATAAAATTCAGAGTGTAAAAATATATCTAAAATAATAATATGATTAAATGAATAAATAGTAAGTACCTAGTTTCTCTTTTAACACTGATACATATTTATTAGATTATTAGAGTGTGAAGCACATTTATTAAACCGTAAGTAAATGTAGAATATACATAATAAATAAATCCTAAGATTCTTAAGTAATCTCTGTTCAGAAAACAACTACTTGTTATCACAGTTAATGTCAAATAGCTGCTCAGTATAAGAAGCAAAAAATAAATAAATCCTAGAATGTACATGTATACATTTGTATACTCGAAACAATTTCACGATTAAAAGTAAGATTGTCAGAATGACACGAAAGGAATGACCTTAAAATAAATAATTATTTCAATAATTATTTGCATTTATTAACACAAATACTTTCCAAGTCGGAGTCTGGCGTCGTATAGGAGAGAAAAATGAAGCTCGCCATTTTTTTTTGTTTTTTAAGAGGTTTGACAGAGGGAACTGTAACTGCTATGGTCTTATCGTCCCGAAATCGAAGAGAGAAGGAAGACAGGATAGTTGAAATATTTGTAATCGGAATATGATCGGATTTTTTTTTTTCGATAGTGGGATTCGAACTCAGAACCTTCAGCATGGCAATCAAGCGAATTACCACTAGCCTAACCGTGTCCTCCTTTTTCCAGAACTGTATGCGTATTAGGATTATTAGGGGTGTATTATTACATAATTATGTCAGAACAAGGTTATAGGAAAGTGCATATCTCAGAATATGTTATTCTGTTCTCGACGTGTTTCCTCGGCTTAAAACACAACCGACTTCCCATAGCCTCGAGAGTCCGAGTATGCGTGAATGCTGTCCGAAATTTTCTCGATAATATTCGAGCTCGGATAGGGTAGAGGCGCCGAAATGTCCAGGTTCAAATGGAACGTATTCTTGAGCGTCAACAATTCGCTGGTCGGCAGTTGTGCTGGGTGCCACTGTTCGCGAATAATATGTGGTCCAAGGATACGCACACGGGGTGCCTCAATGCTCTCACTCAGAATTCTGTCTTCAGGGGAAGCAAAGTGTTTGGGTGCGAATGTCTCTTCGTTGCTCGACGCACTGTCTGTGTTGCTAGGTAACGGAGTGGTAGGGTTGTTGAGGGAATATTGGGGTTGATTGGTGTTTTTGAGAAGACTCAGGAGCGTTTGAATCCCGTCGCGAACATCGCCACTACCTGAGGAGAATTAGAAGGTAGAAAGATTCAAGGGTGCCAGCCTATTTAGCTAGGAGGGTATCTGCCTTGTAAGCAAAAGGTTGCGGGTTCGATTCCCGCCCGGGGGCGGATTTTATCCTAAACGGATAAGGTTCGGTCTCGGAACGGCTGGCTTTCTTCTATCCTGTATTCCTTCTCTCTTTACTTTCGGGACGCTAAGACCTTAGCAGTTGCAGTTCCTTCTAACAAACTTCTTTTTTTAAGATTCAAGGTCAGATACGTTTATATTTATAATGTACTAGCTGTTGTGCCCGTGCTTCGCCACCGTTTAGAATATTTTAGTAAGAAAAAAATTCTCCGACAGTAGGAAACGGTCGCGCTGCGCGCTCCCGGGGCTTCGTGGTTTGTGCATGAGGTCGCGCTTCGCGCTCCCTTGGCTTCGCCCCTGAAAACTAATATCGTCCCTGAGTCTTGTCTCGATCGAAGAAATGAAAACTCAAAACTGAAAGCGAGAGAAAATATTAAACGTAGGTAGGAAAAGTTTTGCTGGCCTCAAAGTGTGTTCCCCGGGTATTTCTTATGGGGGGACTAAAAAACGTCAATATCTCGGGAATGGTTGGGAATTTTAAAGGTCTGATAATTTTTTTGGGTAGATACGACAATTTTACTGGGGGTCTTCAGTTACACTTTTTCGATATCTATCATAGTTTTCTCTAAACAATTCGGACAGACATACATAAATACATGACCCGTCCATATTTCCCTTTTATATATATATATAGATGACTAAATTGTAAATGTCTACGGCCACACTTCGAAATTATTGGGAATACAGAATATTCGTCGGAAAATTTAACGGTTGACACTTGACACCGCCTGAGAAATAGGTTCATGTTAGGGTGTAGATATCAAAAGTTAAGAGACACGAAACTCCCATTTACCCCGTATCGAAATATAGAACCATTTGAGTTTGTCAAATTATTTGTCTGGATTCGAACTTACCAAACACAAACCGTCTACCAATTTTTTAGCCCGTAGTTTACTCGATCGTGGTTTTGGTTGGTCAGAGTAACATGGTGTTCCGATTTTTCATGGTCTGACATAAAGAGCTAAAAATGTGAGGTGTACTGAGGACTTGAAGGTCAAACTGGGACATAATTAACATGTTTGTTGCCTCTTAGGAGGATCCTTATCTTAAGGTCGACCACAACAAAAATTCTTCTATAGGGGTGAGGTGTACTGAGGACTTAAAGGTCAAACTGGGACATAATTAACATGTTTGTTGCCTCTTAGGAGGATCCTTATCTTAAGGTCGACCACAACAAAAATTCTTCTATACTTTTTTTCAAGTACCTATCAGTTCTTTTTATCTGCAATGGTTTCAAATTAATTTTCATTCTGTACCGACTGGATTATTTTGTGTTCACATGTGTCTCCTCTTGCCCATCTGATGAGAGACATACTACGGATCGGCATGCTACGACATGGACCACTTGAGTCGAATGTAGCGGTTGCTTCACTGCTACAATATAAGTACGGCAGCGAACTTCATATATGTACTTATCCCCATCCATGGCAAAAGCTCCATCTTTTAAGGATGGGTATATCATTTGTTGAATATTTATTTAATTGAGAGATTTACCTATACCAAATAGGTACTAATAAATGGAAACTTAATAAATAAAAGAAATAAAGTAAATTTACTTACCAGGACCTCCCTCATCAGAAATGAGCTGTAAGGTTGCCGCCAGCTCCTGATTGGTGATAAGTTCTTGTTCCACTAAACTTGATAGCCAGGATTTCAGGGCCAAATTATGAGACATGTTTGGCAGAACGTGGGCTTTTGAGTCCATCAAACTACGGGTAACTTCAAATCCTTCCCTGGGTATAAAGAAATATTATGAAATAATGAAAATAAACATCAGAATAAATAAAATCAAGTTGATATCTGATATCTAAGCACCTGAGAAATAAAAAGTAATGGGCAATTATCGAGTGGATCAGGCACAACATCATGTCTTCTGATGAAGTGTTTCTCATATCAAAGTGTTTACCCCTTCATGTGAGTTTAATTACAGTTAGTTGTAAAGTAACTTCCCAAGATCAATAGGCTGTTGATAACAATGTGTGGTTAATATGATAATACTCCCCTCTCTCCCTTGAAAATGACTTCCCAAAGATTTCAATGGAATCAATAGATCACCATGAACATTGAATAAGGAATAGGTATAAACTTTAGATCTTACTTGGCCAAAAAGATGGAAGGTTCTATCAGCTTGGACCAAGGCAAAAGTCCATACTGAGAATGTGCAGTCCAGAGTCCAGCCACAAAACCTGGTACACCAATGGCATTATTGACTCCCTTTTGTGCTCGAAAATCAATTGAGTCCAACACTTGACCTTGTCTGTGATCATAGATCAACATAAGACCACCCCTGTAAAATATAAAACAATAAAGGATACATTATTAATATTCAGATTATTTTAAAGTCCAATCATCTCTCCACATTAACTATTAGTTCTATGTATGTTTTCTTATTACCTATAGGTCCTATAGCATATTACTGAATAGACAAAATAACCAATAATTTGTATTTTCAACCTGAGGGCTTGTTTTCCCCTGCTCATGTGCTTATAAAAAAAAAAAAAAAAACTAACCTTCAAGGGGTAGTTATAGTTTTGAATCTGCCAATAAGAACAATGCATAACTCAAATAAAGGGTAATATTTAAAAATGATCTTACCCTCCAATTCCAGTTAAATGAGGACTTATCACAGAGATACAGAAAGTGGTTGCAACAGCAGCATCTACAGCATTGCCTCCAGTCTTCATAATATCTGCACCAATCATAGAACATCTCTCATTGTCACTAGCAACACTGCCATGAGGAATAACCTATTTAGAATCAAAAGTGAAAACAGGTAATTTCAACAAAATAATTCAATATGCGTACCATGTAGGTACCTATCTCATTGATGATTTGATCAACTCCAGAGGTAGGTACACTCCTGTTTGTACACAACCAAGACATTACCTATGCCTATGAGCGGCTAATGACCTTAGCTATAAAAAAACTCTCTTCTTTTTAAGAAATAAGAAATTAAATAGGTAGTCAATTAAATAATTAACACAATACTTATAAATGGTAAGTACTCACTTGGTAATCCCCATATTGAAGCTGTATAAATAAAACAACAGATACCCTATCTCATTGATGATTTGATCAACTCCAGAGGTAGGTACACTCCTGTTTGTACACAACCAAGACATTACCTATGAGTGGCTAATGACCTTAGCTATAAAAAACTCTCTTCTTTTTAAGAAATAAGAAATTAAATAGGTAGTTAATTAAATAATTAACACAATACTTATAAATGGTAAGTACTCACTTGGTAATCCCCATATTGAAGCTGTATAAATAAAACAACAGATACAATAGCTGTGATCGTGGAGAAGAAGAATATTATTATCTTCAAGTTCTTATTGTCTTGACTGTTTGAATAGAGAGGTGCAAGCTCATTCTGTTGATTACTGGATGTGATTCCTGGAATAGTAAAAAAACAAGACTTTTTTTACATATATGTACTTACATACATTCAAGAACCTATAATGTATGTACCTACACTTATTGTTGAAGGTGTACAGAATGAAATAACAGCTTAGAACAAGTCACATATATGTACATACCTACTTACATACATTCAAGAACCTATAATGTATGTACCTACACTTATTGTTGAAGGTGTACAGAATGAAATAACAGCTTAGAACAAGTCAATATTAACCTTTAAAAGGGAAGTCCATGAACCTCCCTTAAGACATTCTGACTTTCTATGCAACAGGTGTCAGTCAGATGCCCCTGAAGGATATGTCTAATGTTTTGACTTGTACAGAGAACACCTGTAGGTATTAAAAAGACTGATACAGTCTAAACTTTAATATTAAAATGTATGAATTAAAGGCACTATTTACTACAAGAAGCTTGTGGTTTACCAGCATTTGTGGAGTTTATGGAGGTATCTTGTGTACTCATTCCCATTTTGAAAAGGAATTGCCTGTGATGCTTGGGTATTAAAAGAACATTAGACCTATGTATTGTCACTATATGCAGATTAGATGATAACTTTAATCAATTCCTTTATGTTATTTAGAGAGAGAACTATTGCCAAAGACAATACTTTCTTACTGCTTTCTAATTTTCTATTTTATTATATTTTCCTTTTTTAAAAATTCGCGGGTTCTTTTTATCAGTCCTGTTATTTCTCACAGCCAATCAAAATTCATTTTTATATTTGAGAAGATAGCCCATAATTATTTAGAGAGAGAACTATTGCCAAAGACAATACTTGAATACTTTCTTTCTTACTGCTTTCTAATTTTCTATTTTATTATATTTTCCTTATTTAAAAATTCGCGGGTTCTTTTTATCAGTCCTGTTATTTCTCACAGCCAATCAAAATTCATTTTTATATTTGAGAAGATAGCCCATAATCTCAGCAACTAAAAAAGAAATCAGAAATAAAAAATCCCTTTTTCCCTCTTTCTCAAAAAATCCCTCTTGATAAATGAGACTGCACAATCACTCCCCGTAGTCCCCGTCTCGTCTGCTACAATGTGCAACGGTGCCTACAAAAAAATACAAACTACAAAGCTCTCTAAACTTTTGATTCAAGGAGGGAGTGAGAGTACTGAGAGTACAAGGAGAACTTTGAAAGGAAAATGGGAAAATCCGAAAACGGATTTTTTTTCTGATTTTCATAAATAATTTTCAATAGGTATGTAATCTTTTTCTTCTAATCTTTTATCACTTGTCTAGTGTGGTGTTTTAGCTTTGATTTTCCATTTTCCTGTGTCTTTTCACTCTTTTTTTTTTCTCCTAGTTAATTTTGTGCGTAATGCGTATAATCACTCTTATCAGTTTTGATGTGTCTTTAGCACGTGTATCGTTTATCCTTAGCTCCTCGGAGTCCTGTTTTTCAAAAGAAGCTCTCTTAACTTTTGATTCAAGGAGGGAGTGAGAGTACAATACAAGTGAGAACTTGCAAAGGAAAACACGAAAACGGATTTTTTTCAGATTTTGATTTTTGATAAATCATTTTCAATATGTACCTAGTAATCTTTTTCTTTTAATCTTTTATCACTAAACTTGTCTAGTGTGGTGTTTTAGCTTTGATTTTCCATTTTCCTGTGTCTTTTCACTCTTCTTTTTTCTCCTAGTTAATTTTGTGCGTAATGCGTATAATCACTCTTATCAGTTTTGTATCACTCTTATCAGATTTGATGTGTCTTTAGCACGTGTATCGTTTATCCTTAGCTCCTCGGAGTCCTGTTTTTCAAAAGAAGTCCTCATTATACATCCGCCATCATTTTCAGAGAAATCAAGAGTTATCTGAGTTATGTTGAATCAACTGACACAATCAGCAAAACAATGAAGGACTTGAAGGTAAGTGACAGTTAACCATTTGAAAATGTGCATGCATGCAAACTAGAGTTCCACCTAGTTTTTCAAGGTTTGTTTGAATCAAAAGCATTTGCTAGACCACAAAAGTAAGCCCCCAAGTTCATATTTTCTTACTTGTTATGGCATAAAGTTATTGTGATGGTTGAGATTTGTATTTGTACCAAGCCTTTGCAAAAGCTTCAACCCAGAGCCCTGAATAGTCCCTGGAACTGAGGGGTATTGAGGCATAAGTAGGTCCTGAAAAGGTGGGTATTGAGGAGTAGCTCCTGAAAAAGTGGGTATGTATGGAGTTAGGCTAGCCACTCACTATCAGGTACACCTGATCAATTGAGTATACCTGACATCTGATGAGCTCACAAACTATCAGGTAGATCTGACAGGTATGGCTGAAAAGGTCCATCTGTCAGGTGTACCTGTTGTCAGGTCTACCTGATAGTGAGTGGCTGGCCTTAGGTTATATCCTGGGCCTCACTCAGGTGCACTGTCCTGGGTCCTGGACTCTTCCACCAGAATCACCAAATTTGAAAGGTCATGTTCAATACAATCTTCACTTCTAAACGGATAAGGTTCGGTCTCGGAACGACTGGCTTTCTCCTATCCTGTATCCTGCTTCTCCTGTATCCTGCTTCTCCTAGCCTGTATCCTGCTAAGACCTTAGCAGTTGCAGTTCCTTCTAACAAACTTCTTTTTTTTTTAAGATTCAAGGTCAGATACGTTTATATTTATAATGTATGACTAAATTGTAAATGTCTACGGCCACACTTCAAAATTATTGGGAATACAGAATATTCGTCGGAAAATTTAACGGTTGACACGTTACACCGCCTGAGAAAAGAGGTTCATGTTAGGGTGTAGATATCAAAAGCTAAGAGACACGAAACTCCATTTACCCCGTATCGAAATATAGAACCATTTGAGTTTGTCAAATTATTTGTCTGGATTCGAACTTACCAAACACAAACCGTCTACCACACACAGCTCCAGCCTGTGTCAATATGACCGGTGTGGACAGGGTGGGTACAAACCCTCCATCCTTGAGATCAGTAGGCCGTGTATTCTCCACGGCATTATTCAACAGGTAGCCGCCACTGGTCAGGAATTGGGAGCCCAGAATAGAACCTAGGCCGGAAACCACGGAGACGAATAGATCATTGGTATCAGTGGTGGAGACTGTGGCTCCGGACACGAGGGGCCATGCGTCCAACTGGTTCTCTGAAAAAGTGTTGAATGATAAATAAGGGCTATTTCAGAAAGAACTTCGCAAATTCACATTTCGCCCTGCGAAAAAGTTATGACAATGATGTCATGGGTAATAGTTACAGAGGAAGAATCATGGGCGTGCGTTGAGTGCGAAGGGCATCCACTCGTAAAATTTGTAGCCAATACCAAATGTCAGCCTAAAGCAATCACCCTGTTCAGGGCTGATTGGGGCTGACGAAAAACGCCGACCCCGTTTTTCACGGGGTGCACGGGAAAGAGTGTTAGGTATTTGTTGGTTTCTGTCCAATATCTCAAAATAAATGCTTTAAAAAAAGTATCTAAATCAGAAGACAAGTGAACAGTCAATGGGAAAGACCTGTTTCTAGCTTACCGGAAAATGCCATTGATAGAGATATAACCAGGGACGGACTAGAGCTGTTCACATGGGGAAACGAATCAATCAGATAACAATCACCCTGTTCAGGGCTGATAGAGGGGCTGACGAAAAACGCCGACCCCGTTTTTCACGGGGTACACGGGAAAGAGAGTTAGGTATTTGTTGGTTTTTGTCCAACATCTCAAAATAAATGCTTTAAAAAAGTATCTAAATCAGAAGACAAGTGAACAGTCAATGGGAAAGACCTCTTTCTAGCTTACCGGAAAATGCCATTGATAGAGATATAACCAGGGACGGACTAGAGCTGTTCACATGGGGAAACGAATCAATCAGATAGTATAATCACTCTTATCAGTTTTGATGTGTCTTTAGCACGTGTATCGTTTATCCTTAGCTCCTCGGAGTCCTGTTTTTCAAAAGAACAATCAGATAGGGTCCTCCTGAGCCCGCGCCTGACACCAGGATGTTGTAACCTTGGAATGTTGCCCGAGCACCTGCATTCCTTTTAGGTTCATACGAGGCTACAAACTGAGAGGGCAGCCATTTGGTTAGGGTCGAAGCCAAGGTATTGTTGTAGAATGCTGAAATAAGTGACAAATTATTTATTTATAGACCAACCTCAGTGGTGGTTGAGTTAACGCGTTGGACTTTGGATCTGTCGTTTATCTAGGTGTAATAATTGGGGAACGATATTTGTGACAGGCATTTAAGTATGCTTAACACAATTAAAAATTCCTGTGAAAAAAAAAAAAAAAATTGAGAATATTGAATTATTTATTTGTAGACCAACCTCAGTGGTGGTTGAGTTAACGCGTTGGACTTTGGATCTGTCATAAATAAGGTCCTGGGTTCGATTCCCAGAGACGACAAAAAATCGCACTAATGTTTCAATCGCAAATATTGCAGTAGGTTACTTTGTGGTATTCTCGTGTTGATTCAGCACCTAAATTGGAAGTATCCTCTTGCCCATCTGATGAGAGACATACTATGGATGGGCATGCTACGACATGGACCACTTGAGTCGAATGTAGCGGTTGCTTCACTGCTACAACGCGTTTTGAAAATAAATAAAGTAAATTTACTTACCAGGACCTCCCTCATCAGAAATGAGCTGTAAGGTTGCCGCCAGCTCCTGATTGGTGATAAGTTCTTGTTCCACTAAACTTGATAGCCAGGATTTCAGGGCCAAATTATGAGACATGTTTGGCAGAACGTGGGCTTTTGAGTCCATCAAACTACGGGTAACTTCAAATCCTTCCCTGGGTATAAAGAAATATTATGAAATAATGAAAATAAACATCAGAATAAATAAAATCAAGTTGATATCTGATATCTAAGCACCTTCCCAAGGAAAATTTGTAGCAGCAAGCACCATAACTACTTTAGATGAGTCTTCTGCAGAACTAAGTCCATCCATTTGAACCAATAGTTCTGACTTTACTCTCCTAGAAGCTTCATGCTCAGATTCTGACCCTCTTCTAGAACAAAGGGAATCAATTTCATCAATAAAAATAGTGGATGGAGCATAGAACCTTGCCATTTCAAAGAGTAAACGAACTAGCTTTTCTGATTCACCTCTATACTTAGATGTTAATGTTGAGGAACACACATTGAAGAAGGTAGTCCCACACTCTGTGGCTACAGCTTTTGCTAACATTGTTTTGCCAGTTCCTGGGGGACCAACCATGAGTACTCCTTTCCATGGCCTCCGAATCCCCTTGAAGAATTCTGGCATCCACATGGGTAGAACAACAGCTTCTTCAAGCAAACGTTTAGCATCTGTCAGCTCAGCAATATCATCCCATCTTATGTTTGGATTCTTCTGAACCATGTCTCTCTCCAACATCTCCACCAAGTCATTGTCACAGCCATAGCTTTCAAATCTTCTTTCTTGCATCACAGGCTTGTCATCATGTGAGTTAGAGTTACCAGGGTTATTATTTGAGTTATTATTGTTACTGTTGTTAGTAGGATTAGAGTTACCTTGTGCATTATTAGATTTGGTTTTATTCTTTACATTCTCATTATCACTAGAATTCTTGAGCACCTTATCATAAGTCACACTTTTGTAGCCTAGATTTGGTTCTTTTTTGTTATTAGCTGGTGTTTTATTTCCTCTCTTAAGAGTAGAATTATTGGACTGAGGAGTTGATTTATTAGGAATAGAAGATTTCCTTGTTTTAGAAAATGTCTTTGTCTGTTGTGGTTTAGGTGTGTGAAGTTGATAAAGGCTTGGATCTGTATCATTTGCTGGTGGCCATACATCTGGATCTGTTACCCAAGGTTCAAGGGAATTGTTTGCATCGGAAGAAAATATGCTATCAAACTGATTAGGTCTTGAGTTCCCTAACATTCTTTCATCATTAACATTGTGTGAACCAAAGTTCCGTATCATGCTCTGTAGACGCTGAACTTCATTATATTCCTTGGTGAGCTGATTATTGATATGATCCCAATGCCTTTTCTGTTTTTCATTGTCTCTAAGCTCTACCACAATTCTGTTGATTTGTTGAAGAACACTTTGGTAGTATAAGCAAGCACTGTCATAGTTTCCTGTCAGGGAAGACTCTCTTGCAATTGTTGTACTTTCTGCAATCTCTGCATATTTATCAGTCATTATTTTTTCTGTAAAAAGAAACACAAATTTTGAAATTATCATGTACATTAGATGCCTACTGTAGATATTAGGTTGACTCTGATCTCCTATCAGACATTGAATATGTACATTAATGTTACAATTTAAAGTAACAATCTGTTCTTTCTACCTACCATGATTGCAGTTACTGAGCTAAGATTCACTGAGTTTCTAATCAAATGGTTAGCAGTACAAACTAAAAGAGCTGATGTTTTGTGCCAGTCATTGGAAATCCCATTATTTCCATGTTCTTCTGCCAATAGGGGAAGCACCAAAGACAGGAAATTCATTTTGATCGGTGATTTGTGCTTCAAATTGTCTCTGGATATCAATCCCACTGGCCCCGTTGCCAAGGTTACAATAGGTGTCTTTTGAAATTTCAAGTACAACTTCTTTCCAATTGTAGACATGTGAGGGGCAATCCTTTCAACAGTTATACTATTGGACATTAACTATGGCATTTTCCCCCTGAGATTTAACCTAGCTCCTCTCAATTATGTATTATAAAATTATCATTCTAGTCAAGAGCTTGAAAAATCCACCAATAGTAAAGGGCTACAAAGAAACTAAAAATAACATATTCTAACAAGAGTGTAAGTATATAATCTTAATAAGTACAGGCTCCAAAGAATGTCTAAAATGGAAATTCTATAAGTAGATATAAAAGGGCAAGTTGCCTAAATTTGCTTAGAACTTTGTTGCCTTTCTTAACTTTTAGTTTTAAGAAGAAAGTAACTTGTTAGAAGATCAGTTATAATTTGAAGTTTGCACCAAAAAGTATTGGTTACAATTACATAGTAATAAAGAAATACCTATGAGTTTTTCTATATTTGTAAGTACTTGCTGTTATGACTAAATCACATTACTATGTTGAACCATATTCACCCATCCATTTGTCATACTTTTCCAAATCCTCCCTTGCAACACTTTTATTGCACCGAGCAAGAGCTTCTTCAAAGTCTCTTTGAGATACAGGCAAGTCCAGTTCCTCTTTGGGTATTTGCCTGATCTGTTCTGGAGTCAATCCAATAATCTTTCTTCTCATGGACATCATTGAAGCATCTCTACACACATTGGTAATATCTGCTCCAGAGTAACCATCTAATTGAGAAGCAATGTGTGTTAAATCCACTGCAGGGTCAACTTTAACTTCTTTGAGATTAATTTTCAAGAGAGCTTCTCGTCCTGCTTTGCTAGGTAGAGGAATATAGATTCTTTTCTCCAATCTACGCCTCAAAGCTTCATCTATGTCCCAAGGAATACTGCAGGGTCAACTTTAACTTCTTTGAGATTAATTTTCAATAGAGCTTCTCGTCCTGCTTTGCTAGGTAGAGGAATATAGATTCTTTTCTCCAATCTACGCCTCAAAGCTTCATCTATGTCCCAAGGAACTTAAAGGATTGACCCTTTCTGTATACTATACTGTACTGGTGTACTGGGAAACGTCAATAATCTATATTTATGTATACAGAGCGTTCGAAAAGTCTTAGAACCCCTTAATAATTTTTGAACGGCTAAAGATGAGAACCTAAAATTTGGGTTAGTAGGTATTACTTATATCTTTGGAAATCCCATTTTTTCAAGTACTACATTTTGGCCACAGCAAGGGTTGGCCCTGGGGGGCTAACTTCATAATCTTCAATATAAAACCCCCTGTTTGTAATACCTACATCGTATTAATAAAGGCCTTTAAAAAAGTACTACTTCGATATAAGTTTAAGCTCGATCCGACAGTCAGAGCCAGAGTTATGGCCTCTTTAAATTTCAATTTTCCATGTTCTTCTGCCAAGGGTTGGCCCTGGGGGGCTAACTTCATAATCTTGAATATAAAACCCCCTGTTTGTAATACATCGTATTAATAAAGTCCTTTAAAAAAGTAGTACTTCGATATAAGTTTAAGCTCGATCCGACAGTCAGAGCCAGAGTTATGGCCTCTTTAAATTTCAATTTTCCATGTTCTTCTGCCAATAAGGGAAGCACCAAAGACAGGAAATTCATTTTGATCGGTGATTTGTGCTTCAAATAGGTCCCACTACCCACTACTGGCTCAGATTGAAATTCAGACCCAAAAATGAAAGTTAGATTTCCAATTCTGATGGCCTTGGGAAGTAAAAATACCTAGATGTTTCGAAATTTAATTTTTGAGTCTGTATTTCAATGTGAATAATTAGTGGGACCTATTTGAAGTACAAACCACCGATCAAAATTAATATCCGGTTTTTGGTGCTTCCCCTATTGGCAGAAGAACATGGAAAAATGAAAATTTGAATAGGCCCATAACTCCGGCCCTGGTTGTCGGGTCGAGCTAAAATTTACATCAAAATACTACCTTCTTTTAAAGCCTTTGATAAAATGTATTACAATCAGGGGGTTTCCATTTAATATTTTGAAGTTGACCCCCCTTGGACCGACCCTGGCTGTGGCCGAAATGTGGGGACTACTTAAAAAATGTAAAAAGGGGATTTTATAAGATAGAACTCTTCTGCTTTTTGTTCGCCTCTTCCCGTGTACAGATGGGGTCAGCGTTTTTCGTCAGCCTCTCAATCAGCCTTAACTAGAGTGATTGCTTTGGGCTGACTATTGGTTTTAGCTATTGAATCATTTGTAAAACTTACCTGGAAAGTTTAGAACTTTCAACATAATATAAAAGTTCGAGTTGATCAAGCTAGTCACTTATGCTTCAGCCTTCAAGAACTGATTTAATCACGGTCACTTCCTCATTCTGCCAATTATTTTCCACAATCAGTGATTCATTTGCCCAAATTTGTTCAAGATCGAGAATTTATGATCAAAATTTGATTTCTTGTTGCTTGTAGTGTTGGGAATAATCGATTATGATAACCGATTAATCGATTATTATTGATAATCGTAATCGTAATCGATTATAAAAAATAATCGAAAGTATAATCGATTATGAAAAATAATCGGAAAATCACATTTTGGTATTTTTGCCAATTCTACTTTTTCGTCTTGAACTTTTTTTTCCTTGTTGCAAGAAAAATATTTAACATGTATGTCATTATGTAATTTATGTGTATTACCTATATCTTATATGAGGTTAAATAGAAGGAACTGGACCATCAGTCTAAGGAAGGCTAAGGTCTTATCGTAGTTATCGCCCTAAAGCAGAAGAGAGAATGATAGGATAGAAGAAAGTCAGCCGACCACAAACTTAAATTTATCTGATAATGATAAAATTCACCCTGAGGCCTGATGCTATCCCATTTTAACTTTAACCATTTATTTTCAAATCAGAATCACCTAGAGGAAAATTCATAGATGTAGAAAGAAAATGGGAAAATTTATAGGTACCTAAATTTAAACATTTAAAACACTGGCACGGTCATGGTGTAAATAAGGAGGAAGTCACGATGACTGTCACAAACATGTCACATTTGTATACTAATTCTAATCCTATGATTGTCCAACATTGTGTATGCAATGTGCAAAACTTGTGCGAGTTCACAACGGCAACGGCACAGCTCTAGTTTAGACCCTGGACCTGGATCATCGACCTTCGCACCAGGATGTCAACAACAGAGCCTGGATCCTTCTGCTTTTCTTAGATACACTTGGATATTTTGAAGTTAGAAATGTTAGAATGTTACCAAAAATGTATACAAAACCGTCGACCATCGCAGAAAAAATACTCAGCTCAATTTCTTCATTTTCTGCGAGGCTATGTTCAGTGCTCTGTTGAGGACGCTTCTATGTATTCATTAGCATAATGTAAATGCAGTTTCTTTGTGTTATTATGTCACAACTTTGGTGCTCACTGCAGCATTGTAGGATTTTCCCAATATCCCTACCATGCTGGCACCGGTCGCTATGCACATTTATATGCCATAGCTACTCATTTTCCTCACGAGGCTGGGTGGACCCCGCAACAGCCAGTCACGGAATCAATCATTTGCATGATACAAATTTATTGACCCCGCCGGGAATCCAACCCGGGTCTCCCGTGGTTGCTATACACATTTAGATGTCATAGCTACTCGTTTTCTTCATGAGGCTGAGTGGACCCCGCAACAGCCAGTCACGGAATCAATCATTTGCATGATACAAATTTATTGACCCCGCCGGGAATCCAACCCGGGTCTCCCGCGTGCAAGGCGAGCGCAGTGACCACTACGCCATGGGAGCTGACTGCTTCTATGTATTCATTAGAATGATCCCCAATCAAGCAAATTGGAAAACTTCAGAAAACAGACAACAATTATTGAAAACAATAACCAAAAGAGGTAAATAAAAAACATATGATCAACCGCATATATTTATGAAAAATGTATGTTCTGAGTTTTTTTGTCAATCAAATATAAATGGAAACTTGATTTTTTTTAAAAAAAAAGCAAATTGGAAAACTTCAGAAAACAGACAACAATTATTGAAAACAATAACCAAAAGAGGTAAATAAAAAACATATGATCAACCGCAACAGTTTTAATACTCATTGCGAGGTTAATCGTTTCATGAATGACGTCATCACCGTGACCACCGCGTACCCTAACCGATTCGACTATACAGTGAGTATTCAAACTCGCCCATGATAAGTTTATTTTCTCTTGGGTCGGGACTAGGCTAGCTAGGGTCGAGGGTCGGGATTCCTTTGTGGTACCCTAACCGATTCGACTATACAATGAGTATTCAAACTCGCCCATGATAAGTTTATTTTCTCTTGGGTCGGGACTAGGCTAGCTAGGGTCGAGGGTCGGGATTCCTTTGTGGACGCCTAGGGCCTAGTGTCTACTAACATGCGTAATTGTGTTCCCTGTGAGGGGGGAAATAGAGAAGAGAAAGAAGAAGATCAGTAGCTTTAATTTGAACCATTGCCATGATATACGTATCCCCCTTTTTTTTTGGGAGACATTAAGACCTGATAAGTACCTACCTAAAGACAAAGGACAGTAAGGTTTCACTACACCATAGTCATGGTGAGGTGCTAAAGCCAGCTACTCATTATCAGGTGGACCTGACAACAGGTACATCTGGTCATTTTTTTTTGGGAGACATTAAGACCTGATAAGTACCTACCTAAAGACAAAGGACAATAAGGTTTCACTACACCATAGTCATGGTGAGGTGCTAAAGCCAGCTACTCATTATCAGGTGGACCTGACAACAGGTACATCTGGTCATCAGGCAGACCTGACACAGACCTTTACAGCCTTATCTGTCAGGTCTACCTGATAGAAAGTGGCTCACCTAAGGTCAGTGCTGGGGTAGGTGTTGTACCATGTGTAGTCCTATTTATTCTCGTCTGGTCATCAGGCATCAGGTAGACCTGACACAGACCTTTACAGCCTCATCTGTCAGGTCTACCTGATAGAAAGTGGCTCACCTAAGGTCAGTGCTGGGGTAGGTGTTGTACCATGTGTAGTCCTATTTATTCTCGTACCTACAGCTAGACTTTTACACCACCTGTTTGGTACCAGCAAAAACTAGTCCTTCAGTATCAGCAACAGGTAGAGAGGATGGGTTTTTAAATACAAATGTGACATGTGACAGTCATCGTGACTTTCTCCTTATTTTACACCATGACCGTGCCAGTGTTTTAAATGTTTAAATTTAGGTACCTATAAATTTTCCCATTTTCTTTCTACATCTATGAATTTTCCTCTAGGTGATTCTGATTTGAAAATAAATGGTTAAAGTTAAAATGGGATAGCATAGCAGACATGAAAAAGGGTAAGTAGAAGTACAAAACTACAAAAATACCCCATATTAGAAAAAATCCCACACAGTAAAAATTCCCACTTGGCAGTTATCTTTTCTATCTCATCGGAGGTACATTCACTTCTGAATTGGTTGCTAGTTTCATCAACGTTTACGGAAAAGAAAAACAAGTTTTTTTTTTCTTTTCCAAGCAACAAGAAATCAAATTTTGATCATAAATTCTCGATCTTGAACAAATTTGGGCAAATGAATCACTGATTGTGGAAAATAATTGGGTTATCATAATCGATTATTCCCAACACTACAAGCAACAAGAAATCAAATTTTGATCATAAATTCTCGATCTTGAACAAATTTGGGCAAATGAATCACTGATTGTGGAAAATAATTGGCAGAATGAGGAAGTGACCGTGATTAAATCAGTTCTTGAAGGCTGAAGCATAAGTGACTAGCTTGATCAACTCGAACTTTTATATTATGTTGAAAGTTCTAAACTTTCCAGGTAAGTTTTACAAATGATTCAATATTTTTCTTTTAATGGGATTTCCAATGACTGGCACAAAACATCAGCTCTTTTAGTTTGTACTGCTAACCATTTGATTAGAAACTCAGTGAATCTTAGCCTAATGGGATTTCCAATGACTGGCACAAAACATCAGCTCTTTTAGTTTGTACTGCTAACCATTTGATTAGAAACTCAGTGAATTGTCTACTAACATGCTTAATTGTGTTCCCTGTGAGGGGGGAAATAGAGAAGAGAAAGAAGAAGATCAGTAGCTTTAATTTGAACCATTGCCATGATATACGTATAACGTATTGTTTTTTATTTTTATTCTAACAAGAGTGTAAGTATATAATCTTAATAAGTACAGGCTCCAAAGAATGTCTAAAATGGAAATTCTATAAGTAGATATACGTAGTAAGTATTTAATACGAGTAAGTTAAAAGCAAATAAAATTAAGTAAGTAATCCTATTTTTATAATAACAACGAATTCTAAGTTGTATTGATAAATTCATCTTTCATTTTAAAGGATTGACCCTTTCTGTATACTATATACTGTACTGGTGTACTGGGAAACTTCAATAATCTATATTTATGTATACAGAGCGGTCAGAGCGTTCGAAAAGTATTAGAACCCCTTACTTAATAATTTTTGAACGGCTAAAGATGAGAACCTAAAATTTGGGTTAGTAGGTATTATATCTTTGGAAATCCCATTTTTTCAAGTACTACATTTTGGCCACAACAATGGTTGGCCCTGGGGGGCTAACTTCATAATCTTGAATATAAAACCCCCTGTTTGTAATACATCGTATTAATAAAGGCCTTTAAAAAAGTAGTACTTCGATATAAGTTTAAGCTCGATCCGACAGTCAGAGCCAGAGTTATGGCCTATTTAAATTTCAATTTTCCATGTTCTTCTGCCAATAAGGGAAGCACCAAAGACAGGAAATTCATTTTGATCGGTGATTTGTGCTTCAAATAGGTCCCACTACCCACTACTGGCTCAGATTGAAATTCAGACCCAAAAATGAAAGTTAGATTTCCAATTCTGATGGCCTTGGGAAGTAAAAATACCTAGATGTTTCGAAATTTAATTTTTGAGTCTGTATTTCAATGTGAATAATTAGTGGGACCTATTTGAAGTACAAACCACCGATCAAAATTAATATCCGGTTTTTGGTGCTTCCCCTATTGGCAGAAGAACATGGAAAAATGAAAAGAAAATAGATGTTTCGAAATTTAATTTTTGAGTCTGTATTTCAATGTGAATAATTAGTGGAACCTATTTGAAGTACAAACCACCGATCAAAATTAATATCCGGTTTTTGGTGCTTCCCCTATTGGCAGAAGAACATGGAAAAATGAAAATTTGAATAGGCCCATAACTCCGGCCCTGGTTGTCGGGTCGAGCTAAAATTTACATCAAAATACTACCTTCTTTTAAAGCCTTTGATAAAATGTATTACAATCAGGGGGTTTCCATTTAATATTTTGAAGTTGACCCCCCTTGGACCGACCCTGGCTGTGGCCGAAATGTGGGGACTACTTAAAAAATGTAAAAAGGGGATTTTATAAGATAGAACTCTTCTGCT
Organism: Diaphorina citri; assembly: GCF_000475195.1. Taxonomy (NCBI): domain Eukaryota; kingdom Metazoa; phylum Arthropoda; class Insecta; order Hemiptera; family Psyllidae; genus Diaphorina; species Diaphorina citri. Next base: position 64,040 of record NW_007378687.1, read on the forward strand.
TTTTGTTCGCCTCTTCCCGTGTACAGATGGGGTCAGCGTTTTTCGTCAGCCTCTCAATCAGCCTTAACTAGAGTGATTGCTTTGGGCTGACTATTGGTTTTAGCTACTTTTGGGACATTTTATGAGATAGTACACTAACCCAAATTTAAGGCTCTCATCTTTAGCCGTTCAAAAAATATTCAGGGGTTCCAAGACTTTTCGAACGCTCTGTGTTGAGTTTGAGTTATTGGGAGCTTCAAGCTGTTTACATCAAGTTCGCTACACATTCACAAATAAAACCGACAATACAGATAAATAGGTACTGTTATTGGGAGCTTCAAGCTGTTTACATCAAGTTCGCTACACATTCACAAATAAAACCGACAATACAGATAAATAGGTACTGTTATGTTGTCGTGTTAGTACAAAACCTTCCTTTAAGAAATCAGTCATAACTTTTTTGCTACTAAACTCATAGAAAAAATGGTTTTTAGAAGCATTTTCTTTTAAAATTTCAAAAGGAAAAATTTAACAAATTAAAAAGACGTAATCTGCTGGCATATAGCAGGAATTATATCTCTGAAGTCTCAGTTTTAAAACAATACCCATACTGTCCCATTATGTCAATTTTCTACGGAGCTACGATTACGAACCATTTTCTTCTGAGAAACGCGTATATAAAGCTCGTGCATAGCGGACTTTGTGTGATAAAAGTGATCACAAGTACACATTTACCTTACATATCCTACAGAAAGTCCACCGAGCTTTATGTACTTGTTTCTCAGAAGAAAATGGAAAATTGACAAAAATGACAATAAATAATAATAATAATAATGATTTATCGGTCGAATTTCCTTTTTGAAATTTTAAAAGAAAACGCTGATCAGGGATTTTTTTCATGGATCTTGCGGAATTCGGATGTGGCACTTACAAAAAGGTTCAAATAAGGTCATATTTGTAATTGTGTAGTAAGTAAGCTTGATATGACCAATATTAAACTTGGAACAAATGATGGCCTGTTAATACATTTTAATGTGACATACATCATTAATGATCTAATTAGTTTTATTATAATAAGTACGAGGAAGTATGTAGAAAAGTTGAAATTCTTAATTTACATATTACGTAGATGTTTATACTTGGTATGGTAATTATATCATTTTAGACTTACAGAGGATAAACTTGGTATTTATCAGGCTATAAGAACGAAATTTGAAAGGGGGAGAATATACAAAAAAAATCCCATTATCTAGATAAAATGCAAACAATAACAAAATACAAGGTTAAATGTCTAACAAAAAATAACAATTCAACGAGAATCAGTTAGATAAGTAGTAAGTACCTATACAAAGGTACCTACACGATTTTTGTTGAAATAGAAATTTTAATTTAAGGACCCAAACCAGCTATTAGTTAAAATAATTATTATTTACAGAAAATAATAATTATTTATCACTTTGACTCGAAAGTAAATAAAGTAGTTTTGGAATTGTCCTGAAGATTGCTGCAATATTTCCTCCTCTCTATCAATATATCCTTCAATAGATGTAGGTAAATCATTGAGAGAGGGGCATAAGTGGCTAACTCAATCGTTTAAACGTATTATTGGAAGAAAAAAATCTCAAATTTTACCAGATTAATTGATATTAACCTACCAGCAATAGGACTCGAGTAATCTTTTTATTACTTTTATTTTACTATTAAACAACATGCTTTTATATAATAGCGCATTATTTTATTCTCATTTTTTAGAATATAAAACTTTATTGTCAGAGTGCAGTTGAATTTTATCTATGTATTATTTTTACAAATTACAGGTTTTTAATGTATACGGAGTATTGTACTTCTTCTTGTCTACATCACATCATCCATTCAGAAAAAAGAAAAATATCTCAATACAATATGTGCTGTGTTTGGTGATAAAATATCAAATGGAATAAGCATAGAGTTCCATAATATTTGGTTAATTCATTCTCTTCATTTACACATCTACATTATCTACATACATATCATTAGAGTATTTTTTTTCATTATTATTATTATTTTCAGTTTTTTTTTTTTATTACATTCAAAAACCCATGTGTGAGTAAGTACTGTATAATATTGTGGTTTAGATATCATGGTTTAAGCACTAGTGACGTTACGAAGCAATGTATATTGTATCCTAGTTTTGTTTCTTACATCCTATCGATTTTTGTCTATATTTCTGTATCTTTGAATACTACAAAGGCATATAGTATGTAATATTACGTACCTATACGTTTAGTCAAAATGGAGGTAGTTCCTAATAACTAATGAGTTATTATTTTATAGATAAATAACTGGATAAAAAACCCAAAATTAAATAATGAAGTTCAATTTTTATAGATACCTAATATTTTTTTATTGATGTTATTTCCTTTTAAAAATATACATAGATTATGAAAATGAGTTTTGTAGTTTGTACCAATAATATTGTGTCTTATTAGCTTATTACTCGCACGTATTGTCTAAATAAAACATGAAAGATACTAGTAGGTAGACAATTACCTACGTTCTTGTGTTTTGATTTTGCCATGGCAAATTCTCGTGATTCACGTTTTCAGATCAGACAAAATCTACAATATTATTAAAAATTACAAAATTCAATTTCATTTAAGAACTCCTTGTAAGAAAGAAAAAGAATAAGGAAAGTAAAAATTAATCAATAAAGCAAAATAATAATATTTTATTATTCTAAAATCATGAAGAGGTAATATTTGGCAGAAGGGTTTTAACTTTAAGCTTTAGTTGAATTTACATGTATGTATTTTTATTAATAGTAACTAAGTCCAATATTGGTCACGTTATTAGTTTAGAATTTTATTTTTTCCAGGGAGGACACAGAATTATAACGCCATTTTTATTATTATTTTAAGGGGAAGGTGAGCACGAGCAACTGTTTGTTATTTTGGTTGTGCCATTGTGCCATAGCAAAACCAAAACGATTGCTTCATAATTACGGGTATGAGTAGGTATGTAGACTTTTCATAACTTGAGTTTAATGATTTATTTATCCATATTTATTTAATTTAATTTATCCATAAGTATATTTTTTCCATTTTGTTTTTCCTTTACTTACCTCTTCATAAAATTATAAAATTTCGAATGTGTTTAAAAGTAGAAGTACTAAAAATAATTTTCAAAGGACATCTAATAATTATATTTTTAATGAGATATTTTATTAATCGAAAACAATATGAACTGTTCGATAGGTACTTATTTTTATCTATAAACTACTATTTTTATAAGTAAATATAAATTTAAACTTTTTGTTAAAGCAGTATATAATGTATTTTATTAATAAATATCTGTTACACTACCAAACAAATCTTAAACCTAATTCTACATTACATTTTAAATAATAATACTCATTGGGGGTTTTGTGTTTTTACTTGTGTTTTAGATTTTCATTTTATTTTTTATATTATAAAAGGAACTTAAAATAAAAGTTCATAGAACAAATAGTTTAAACCTAAAAAAAAAAAAAAATAATAATTTAAATAAAAATTACATTTTTTCCTGTGATTACGAGTATAATTCTAGATTTTCTGTGATTATGATTGTAATAATAATTTTCCTGTGATTACGAGGGTATTATAATATTTTTGTATGATAGACAAAAAAATACATTCGTAATCATAGATTTTTTATTACAATCATAATCACAGGAAAAAATGTGACCACAATCTTAATTATAATTAGGATTATAATTATGATCATAATCACATCTTCAGAGTCTGTGATTACAAATCATAATCATAATTATAATTATTTTTTATGCCCAACCTTAGACCTTTATCCAAAGTTCAGACAAAGCTTGACATCAAAAGTATAATGAAATAAATTATTATTAACATTTCTACATACCCCTTCAATACTTATTAAAATAAAACTCATTAAAGTTTTTACGATGGATAGTAATATTAATATTATATCAAGTTTTTTTTTAAAAATTTATTTATTTAGATTTTTTAATATTACACATTGTAATTTATGTACCTAATTTTAAATAACGAAGAAAATAGAGCATCTAACTGTATGGTAATAAAAATAAATGCCTACTCACTTTTATGTATTTGCAGAAATATGTAACTGCAAATATTAACTCGTAATTTTACTCTAAACTATCTGGATTTATAAATTTAGCTAAACAATTTGAAAAAATGATACTTGAACGAAGAGCAGATGAGATTTCATTTTATGAATGGAACCGAAAATTGTGTTGTATGGTGTAGACAAAACAAAATTGTAAGATATTAGTTCTACTTTAATATCACAGTTTGAAGTCCTAAAACTGAATTTTAGAATTTCTAAGTACCTACCAGTTCTAGAAAATAAACAAGTGTTCACTTACTAACTCCAGGGTTTCATTGTTTTCCTTTTGATTGCGTTCAAAATACCCTTGCTTAGGTGTTTATTTAGTACCTAGGAACAACTTTACTGAAAAGTTTGTACATGGTTGATATGGCTATATTCTTGAATTTCTAATAGCTTAGCTTGATTATTAAGGTAAATAATCAAGTGATATGTTTCAATTTCTGACAGTTTTAGCTTTTAGACAGCATACCATTTGTCCAAGTTAATATTTCTGTCATGAGATGATGATTTCTGTACTATTGTATAGTTACACTTACATCCATCACCCAGTGCAAGCGCGGACAAAATCAAGAACGGCGCAGTTTTTCCGACAAACTGATACATGATACCTCCGAATGGCGGACCTATAAGAACTCCCAGGGCCAAGCCCCCCAGTGCTATGCCCATCGCATTACCCCGCTCTCGATCGTCAGGATATCGCTCAGCCAACATCCCCATTCCTAAAATCGGACAAAAGGAAATATGTATACTGAGAATTACTGACAGGCGTGAGGCTATTGAGAATTTGAGATGTAATAAAAGTGAGAAATTGAGCAAGTCATATTCGCAGAGCTGATATTCCCTAGTTTAGCTTTACGAATAAAACAAAACTATTCCCCCTCCCATGAGAATCTCGAGATTTAAAAATTAAATACTAATTTCCCCATAAATTAGAAAGTAGGAAAGTGGAGTCTCTATCATACCTGACAATTGTCAATACCATACCTGACACACTTGAGCAAGATGATCCAATGCCTTGCAGAGATCTTGCCAGAAACAGAACGCCATACGTTCTTCCGAAAGCAAAAACTGTAAAGATATTCAAGAAGAAATACATTTTGGAGTGGGTATGATATGGTAAATCCTAAGCAGATATTCTGAACTTCCCCAAAAAAAAAAACCTTTAGTGTTGGTACTTGGTTAATTATCTAGAGTTGGCAGTACCCTAAAAGAAAAAGCCATGGATAGAAGGGGCTTGGATAGCAAAAACAAGCGTTTTGGCCCGTAAATCCATAAAATTTGTTGGTAAAATCTTTGATGAATGACAAACTTACTTAAAGTTGAAAGGAACATGATGACAAAGCCAGTGAACATCGGGAGACTGTACCCTACCCTGTGAAACAAATAACACGTTGGTTACCAAAAATGAATATGGTAAATCCTAAGCAGATATTCTGAACTTCCCAAAAAAACTTCAGTGTTGGTACTTAGTTAATTATCTAGAGTTGGCAGTACCCTAAAAGAAAAAGCCATGGATAGAAGGGGCTTGGATAGCAAAAACTAAAGCGTTTTGGACCGTAAATCCATAAAATTTGTTGGTAAAATCTTTGATAAATGACAAACTTACTTAAAGTGGAAAGGAACATGATGACAAAGCCAGTGAACATCGGGAGACTGTACCCTACCCTGTGAAACAAATAACACGTTGGTTACCAAAAATGAATAATAAACCATGCAATTGTGTTAATAGATTTGAAATTTAATTTTTAAGGTAAGGTAAAGGTCTCCAAGTAAAGAGATGACCCAAATTCAAACAGGTCACTTTCAGCAAGTTCCTATTTTATCATATTTGAAGATTATCACCCTGATTCAAGGAATGAAGTACGATTGAAAGTTTAAAAAAAAGTTTACGGATATGAACTAAAAGCATGGCTCCATGAGAGTCTTTTAGGACGGAAAATGCATAAAGTAAACAGAACGTACCTATGTGTGAGAATACCGACCAATGGATTGGCTAGCAGCTGGACAAAGGCTTTTGACCCGAACATCACCCCCACCGCTTTGGTTTCTCCCATGAGATATTTGTGGCGATTTTCTCGGGCCACATCTTCTGGTGTCTTTTGAGTTATATTTGCTAGAACGGAAAAAAA
>NW_007378687.1:70486-91532 GCF_000475195.1 Diaphorina citri
GAAAATCTGACAGTGAACATTTGAGAGAAATAAACATAAAAATAAGAAGAGTAGTTGCAAAGTGTGTTGAAGTGTGAGAGGAAGAGAAAAGCTGAAAGCTCACCTAATATATCATGAAAGCAACAGATTTTACCGCTTAAAACTCACAGGGTTCGAAAAGCAACCAAAGGGAATCCGAGTCTAAGTTTAGTCTGTTTTATTGAATCGGTCAACGACTCATACGAGTAATTATTAATAGATATTATTATTTTTTACGGGTTTCATTACTTATTCTAGTTCTTTTAGAGAATGTCCTTAGAGAATTTCGGCAGTTTTGGCAATTCTGATTTCTATTTTTTTGTGACAATCGGGAATATTTCTTCCAATGCCAGATCAAAATATCTGAAAAAGCTATGGTCAATGGCTAGCTTTTTTGGCCTAAACTTAAATGAACATCTTTTCCTTTTAGAAGACCCTGAATAAAGTGGAGGTTTTGAAAAATATACGAGTGTGGTGTGAAAGTCTAATGTTCTTAATGAATTAAACATCAACTGAGTAGAACTGTTGAGAGTGTCTTCAAAATAATCAAGTCAGTGTTTGGAGAGGGGTTTCAAAATGATTGACCATTTCCCCAATCTCATTAACTTATTTACTTTTGACTTCAGGCTTTTACCCGACAGTTTACAAGTGAATGTATACTCACTAAAGGAGAAAGAAAATCGGAATCAAGTTAATCGGAAGTTCCTTTTATTTAACCTCTTTTTTTTCTTTCAGGATTTGTATTTTTTTTCTTTTCAAACAAAGACAAAATTTCTTAGCAAGGAAGAAAATTGATAGGTACTTACCGACAGTGGTGAGCAACATGTTGTCCAGAACCAGAGCTATGGCCACGATGACCAGCACCAGACGTCTTGACTCGCGAGATTTCTTTCTTTTCAAACAAAGACAAAATTTCGTAGCAAGGAAGAGAATTGTTAGGTACTTACCGACAGTGGTGAGCAACATGTTGTCCAGAACCAGAGCTATGGCCACGATGACCAGCACCAGACGTCTTGACTCGCGACATCTCTGCAACCAGTCGTACCACCAGCTCCTCTCTGGTGTGCCTGCCATAACTCACCACCTGAAACACACACATTATTTGTCTTTGATTAAATGACAAATATGTAGAACTGAAGAGTCTTTACATCAGCAGTAGCTTATTACCATGATCACCATACTAGGTATGAGTTGGAATAAATGTATGACTGTTTCTAATTTTCTTTGTTACAGGTAAGTTGGAAAGATATGTGCATATGAGATCATGATACTAGGTATTAGGTGATTGATGGATACCTATATGCTAACTACCTGCGACTTCCTCTGTGCCCATTCATACCTTACCCTAGGATTTTTTTGACGTTGAGTTGGAATAAATGTATGACTGTTTCTAATTTTCTTTGTTACAGGTAAGTTGGAAAGATATCTGCATATGAGATCATGATACTATTAGGTGATTGATGGATACCTATACCTATATGCTAACTACCTGCGACTTCCTCTGTGCCCATTCATACCTTACCCTAGGATTTTTTTTTGACGTTTTTCGTGTTCACCCTGTATACGAGTTATGTCATCTCTCATTGGTAAGTATGTATGTACTTGAAAATAAAAGGTCCATTCATGAAATTTCAAATTTGTCCATCCTCCTTAATCCATCTTCACATTCAGTTTATGCAAGATGCAAGGGAGTAAATTACTGAAACGTTAAGTATTATTACCTTTTTGTTCTTACAAAGAAAGGGTAGGCACGTTTCAGGACCTGACACATCTTTTAGAAATAAGACTAAAAACTCTAAAGAGGAAGAAGAAAAAGATAAAATTGAGCCTTTAGAAATTTTTGAACTATGTATGTAGCCGTAGCATAGTAAGAGAGAAATGCAAAGATAAAATTGAGCCTTTAGAAATTTTTGAACTATGTATGTAGCCGTAGCATAGTAAGAGAGAAATGCTAGAACAGCCTCCTTCCTGCTCAACAGGAGGCTTCCAAGAGGACAAAGGATACCACTCTAAAGAGTCAAGAGAATTTCAACCATGCAGTACCTACTTTATCAGAATCGATCTGATGTACTGTAATATCACATATTTTTACTCTAAAGAGTCAAGAGAATTTCAACCATGCAGTACCTACTTTATCAGAATCGATCTGATGTACTGTAATATCACATATTTTTTGCCTTAGTTAATTCTTCGATAGTAATAAAACATCATAGCCAAAATTTACACGTCACATTATCACACATGGGTTTTAAAGTTGCTTGTATGTATTTCAATAATATGTACCTATTTTATTGTAGATTTTCACGTTTTCTTCTTAATTTTATTAATTATTATAATTTAATCTCTTCGATAGTAATAAAACATCATAGCCAAAATTTACACGTCACATTATCACACATGGGTTTTAAACTTGCTTGTATGTATTTCAATAATATGTATCTATTTCATTGTAGATTTTCACGTTTTCTTCTTAATTTTATTAATTATTATAATTTAATATTCTGCTCCCTCCTGTTTCCTTTTTATTTTTTGTTGAACATACTTCTAATTCTAAATCCCAGAGTCTTTTGTCAAACTCAAAATACTCACGAGTAAGCTATCATTAAAAGTTGAAGACAAAACATGTAGGTGTAGCTAGCTAGTTATTTACCATTATATACTCGTATTTTATTTTTAGGAAAAAGATTTTACAGGTGTAAGGTAGTGCAAATGAAACAAATACAAGACACAACTTATAAGTTTTCATGAGGGAAAAAGGAAAAAAAAACTGCTTGGGGTAACTTTGAACCTTTTTATAGAGAATATTAGAATTACACGTTTAACTAATCTACAAATAACTAAATAAGTATACTCGTATTTTATTTTTAGGAAAAAGATTTTACAGGTGTAAGGTAGTGCAAATTAAACAAATACAAGACACAACTTATAAGTTTTCATGAGGGAAAAAGGAAAAAAAAAAACTGCTTGGGGTAACTTTGAACCTTTTTATAGAGAATATTAGAATTACACGTTTAACTAATCTACAAATAACTAAATAAGGTTTTCATGAGGGAAAAAGGAAAAAAAAATTGCTTGGGGTAACTTTGAACCTTTTTATAGAGAATATTAGAATTACACGTTTAACTAATCTACAAATAACTAAATAAGTACTACCTACATGTAAATTCTAATATAGGTTCTACCTACATATAAATTTTAATATAATCTTCTAATGCTTGGAAAAGATTTCGGAAACATTGGTACCTACATGTAAATTCTAATATAGGTTCTACCTACATATAAATTTTAATATAATCTTCTAATGCTTGGAAAAGATTTCGGAAACATTGACTTGAAAATCTCAATATGCCCCTTGGTCAAAAAGTTTAAACTTGAAAGCTATTAAGTACTTGGCATTTTAACGGGGGACCTCAGTCATGGTTTTTGTAACTTTTTACTCGTATTTATTATTATTTTTTTTATTTATTATTATTTTTTTAATTTGTAGTTACCGAGATCATGTCCAATATCAGAAACAATTGGAACAATTGGGCTTGGGCAATAATATATTTTGGTTTATAATATGTCCAGATTGTCTACTCTTGTTTCGTCATTTTCTCCTTTTATTTGCATTGATGAAGTATTAATAGAAAGTAAAAAATAAATGAAATGATAGGTTTTCTAGTGCCTAATGAAACTACAACGTTAATAAAACAACCCGTAAATTGTTCAACACTACCACTACAAGAAGCTAATAAATTACTATGTATGTTATAAGTAGACATCGGATTATATGCATCCAAAAAGTGTCAAATTATGCAACATAGTCAAATTAAATAAATAAATGCCGTTTCTTTGTGTTATTATTATTATTATATCACCACTTTGGTGCTCACTGCAGCATGGTATGATTTTCCAAATATCTCAATAATCTAGCGCTTAATGTTTACCTACCATGCTGGCACCAGTCGCTGTGTGCATTTGTATTTTACATTTTTACAGTATGCATCAAATTGCATTTACAATATTCATTTTCACATAATCCGAAGTCTTGTAATACCTACTTTATTTCTTTCTAATTATCGAGTCTATTCTACTCACACCTACTTCTAAATCTAAGTAAATTTAAATGATCTAATTCTACGAGTATTTATATGTGTATAATCCAATAATTTGTGAAGAAAAAAAGTGCTACAAAATAACTAAAAGTAGCTATTGAAATACAGAAGAATAAGATAAGGAAATATTAATAATAAATGCCGTTTCTTCGTGTTATCATATCAAAACTTTGGTGCTCACTGCAGCATAGGATTTTCCATATACAATCCTAATAATCCAGCGCTTAATTTTTACTTACTGTGTTATCATATCAAAACTTTGGTGCTCACTGCAGCATAGGATTTTCCATATACAATCCTAATAATCCAGCGCTTAATTTTTACTTACCATGCTGGCACCGGTCGCGGCCCAAGGAGATATTGGGAAAATCCTACAATACTGCAGTGAGCACCAAAAATTCTTAAAATAAGGAAATATTAGTAAAAAATAAAACGTATTTAGAAGATAAACTACATGCTAAAGTCATAATCACTAGTAAAATCTACTTGTATATTAAATCTAGAAATATGTGCTACTACGTGAATAAACAAATTTGCTACTAAAGTGCAAGAATGAAAAAGTTAGTGATAAAAGTGCTTTTAGTGCATGAATATTTACTAAAAATTAAATAAATAGATAAATGCCGTTTCTTTGTGTTATTATATCACAACGTTGGTGCTCACTGCAGCATGGTAGGATACTAGGATTTTCCAAATATCTCAATAAATAATTCAGCGCTTAATGTTTAGCTACCATGCTGACACCGGCACCGGATATAAGTTCTACTACATAGCTATTTTAATGAAGTGGTGCTACTAAAGTGCAAGAATGAAAAATTTAGTGATAGTCTAAACATCAATAAGAAGTGCATGAATATTTACTAAAAATTAAAGAAATAGATAAATGCCGTTTCTTTGTGTTATTATATCACAACGTTGGTGCTCACTGCAGCATAGTAGGATTTTCCAAATATCTCAATAAATAATTCAGCTCTTAATGTTTAGCTACCATGCTGACACCGGCACCGGATATAAGTTCTACTACTACATAGCTATTTTAATGAAGTGCTATTAAAACATGGGGTAGATGAAGAAGAAAAGAAAAAACTACTAAAGGAACTATAAGTGCTCCCATTATCTAGATAAAATGCAAACAATAACAAAATACAAGGTTAAATGTCTAACAAAAAATAACAATTCAACGAGAATCAGTTAGATAAGTAGTAAGTACCTATACAAAGGTACCTACACGATTTTTGTTGAAAACCATGCAATTGTGTTAATAGATTTGAAATTTAATTTTTAAGGTAAGGTAAAGGTCTCCAAGTAAAGAGATGACCCAAATTCAAACAGGTCACTTTCAGCAAGTTCCTATTTTATCATATTTGAAGATTATCACCCTGATTCAAGGAATGAAGTACGATTGAAAGTTTAAAAAAAAGTTTACGGATATGAACTAAAAGCATGGCTCCATGAGAGTCTTTTAGGACGGAAAATGCATAAAGTAAACAGAACGTACCTATGTGTGAGAATACCGACCAATGGATTGGCTAGCAGCTGGACAAAGGCTTTTGACCCGAACATCACCCCCACCGCTTTGGTTTCTCCCATGAGATATTTGTGGCGATTTTCTCGGGCCACATCTTCTGGTGTCTTTTGAGTTATATTTGCTAGAACGGAAAAAAATATGTTTTTTGTAATTAAGTGTCCATTTTGTGCTTTCTTTCAGTTGTCATGTGGCATGGGCTGTTATTACATGCATTGCTAAATGCCAAAAGGAATGATCTCAGTGCCTATGAGAGAGACAGAAAAATAGTTGAATTACTTTGTGGCAGCGTCCATGCATCATATGAAGAAGTCTGTTATGAAATTTTCCCTCAGCAGGGGCTCGAAGCCTAGTGCGAGATATGGTTCGGTGAATATTCAATTACTTATGCATAGTTAATTTTGTTAAGTGAATATTCTATTTATACTCAATTTTGTTAGGTGAATATTAATACTCAATTTTGTTTGGTATAGGTGTTTTTTTTTTTGTAATAAAGTGTCCATTTTGTGCTTTCTTTCAGTTGTCATGTGGCATGGGCTGTTATTACATGCATTGCTAAATGCCAAAAGTCCAAAGCGGATTCTCTTGACTAATGGTTCTTGGTTTCTTACCTCCGATTTCTATTGATGTAAAATTGTCCGGCGGTGGATTGGGCGGTATTTTCATCGACAAAGGTTCGTTGGGATGTTGGATGTCGTAGAGAAATCCCGGTATGATGGGCACTGAAAAAGAGGATAACAAATTCACTTCACCCTGTGCAAATATACACTCTCCCAATGCCCACAAATGGAAGAAGACTTGGTTATACACAATGAAAAATTCGACTTTTCAAGCATTTCCACTCACCAAGAAGCTGTTTCATATAAGGAAAATCTGACAGTGAACATTTGAGAGAAATAAACGTAAAAATAAGAAGACTAGTTGCAAAGTGTGTTGAAGTGTGAGAGGAAGAGAAAAGCTGAAAGCTCACCTAATATATCATGAAAGCAACAGATTTTACCGCTTAAAACTCACAGGGTTCGAAAAGCAACCAAAGAGAATCGAGTTCAGTCTGTTTATTGAATCGGTCAACGACTCATACGGGAGTAATTATCTTATATATTAATTATTAATAGATACTTATTTTTACGGGTTTCATTACTTATTCTAAGTTCTTTTTAGAGAATGTCGGCAGTTTTGGGCAATTCCTGATTTCTATTTTCTTAGTGACATCGGGAATATTCTTCAGCAATGCCGATCAAAATATCTGAAAAAGCTATGGTCAATGGCCTAGCTTTTTTGGCCTAAACTTAAATGAACATCTTTTCCTTTTAGAGACCCTGATAAAGTGGAGGTTTGGAAAATATATACCGAGTGTGGTGTGAAAAGTCTAATGTTCTTAATGAATTAAACATCAACTGAGTAGAACTGTTGAGAGTGTCTTCAAAATAATCAGTCAGTGTTTGGAGAGGGGTTTCAAAATCGATTGACCATTCCGTCCAATCTCATTAACTTATTTACTTTTGACTTCAGGCTTTTACCGACAGTTTACAAGTGAATGTATACTCACTAAAGGAGAAAGAAAATCGAATCAAGTTAATCGGAAGTTCCTTTTATTTAACCTCTTTTTTTTCTTTCAGGATTTGGATTTCTTTCTTTTCAAACAAAGACAAAATTTCGTAGCAAAGGAAGAATTGTTAGGTACTTACCGACAGTGGTGAGCAACAATGTTGTCCCAGAACCAGAGCTATGGCCACGATGACCAGCACCAGAACGTCTTGACTCGCGACATCTCTGCAACCAGTCGTACCACCGCAGCTCCTCTCTGGTGTGCCTGCCATAACTCACCACCCTGAAACACACACATTATTTGTCTGTTGATTAAATGACAAATATGTAGAACTGAAGAGTCTTTACCATCAGCAGTAGCTTATTACCCATGATCACCATACTATATGGAGTTGGAATGAAATGTATGACTGGTTTCTAATTTTCTTTGTTACAGGTAAGTTGGAAAGATATCTGCATATGAGATCATGAATACTAATTAGGTGATTGATGGATACCTATATGCTAACTACCTGCGACTTCCTCTGTGCCCATTCATACCTTACCCTAGGATTTTTTTGACGTTTTTCGTGTTCACCCTGTATACGAGTTATGTCATCTCTCATTGGTAAGTATGTATGTACTTGAAAATAAAAGGTCAATTTTTCATAAGGCTACGAGTTCAATACCACAGACCTCTGAGTTGAAGAATTATGATGCATCTATTGAAAATTTTGACTCGGGCATGAAACTGAACCTCTTGTCTGCCAAGCCAGTTTGATCCGGAACTAAATTGTCATCAACTACCTTGTATGTTCTTCCAATAAGACCTCATCTGTATCACGGAGAAGATTTTCCACATAATTTCCAAGCTTCAATACGGAGCAAAGTAATCCCCCGCGGGAGAGCTTCGTTTTATATTGGAAAACGAATTCCATTTTCTCTTTTTTCCTGTAAAACCAAACCTTTTCCGTTCAGTGAGGTCCAGGATTTTCGTTTCTTAGAATTTTCCAGATTTGGGATTTGTGCTTTTCAAGAACTTTCGAGTTTTTAACATTATTAATTTGAATTTCTAAGTTTGAAAGTTTTTTGTTTCGTGGTAATTCCCGATTTCCTATTTTGAAATAGGAGTAAAATCTCACTTGTTGATGTTGTCTCTTGAAAAAGAGTACCCATTATCCTTTTCAAAGTATTTTTAGAACTGCTTTAGAAAATTCTGACCTTAATTTTCTAAATTGGACTGCTTCTGACCTTAATTTTCAAAATTGTATACAAATTAAAATATGAAATGAAATCTTGAGATCCAATTTGCTTAGCACAAATAAAGAGCCAGAGAAGATGGCATGGAATAGATAGCGTTCAATAGGGAATTGCGCAATTATCTTCCCATCTGGTATGCTAGACACAGTGTGTTTTACATGCACTTGAATCGGAGGAGAAATGACAAAGATTAAGGAAATACTCTGAAATGTTGAAGAACAACTCAGTGGGTTGAATACATTTCTCCACCGATTTAATTTCGAGCACTTGAAGCCGATTTACAGAGGAGGCGGATTTAGAAAAGAAGCGAAAAGACTGCTGTGCATATCAATGGTTTTTTCATTTATTAAATTCTTCAAATATTTCCTAATATCTTTTACTTCTTCATGCCTTCTTAGTTCTTATTCCCTTATCCTTTTCGGAGAAAGGCGGATTTAGAAAAGAAGCGAAAAGACTGCTGTGCATATCAATGGTTTTTTTCATTTATTAAATTCTTCAAATATTTCCTAATATCTTTTACTTCTTCATGCCTTCTTAGTTCTTATTCCCTTATCCTTTTCGGTTTTCATCTCAATCTCTCTTCTGCCTTCTTTTTATATTCTTGTTACGTAAGAAGAGTTAAAACTCGTTTATTTGATTTTTATATTTTATTTTATTCATATCATACGATTATCTTGGTAACAAATTACCCAAGTTCCTTAGAACTCATCAGCTTCATTTATTACTTGAAACTTAAAATTCAAAATCACCCAATTCCGTTGAAAACTCCAGCATTGCAAAAGTGAAAATTGACATCTTCATGAGGCTTACGTCTTGTGGCATTTCGTTTTTCATCTCAATCTCTCTTCTGCCTTTTTATATTCTTGTTACGTAAGAAGAGTTAAAACTCGTTTAAGTATTTGATTTTTATATTTTATTTTATTCATATCATACGATTATCTTGGTAAGAAATTACCCAAGTTCCTTAGAACTCATCAGCTTCATTTATTACTTGAAACTTGAAATTCAAAATCACCCAATTCCGTTGAAAACTCCAGCATTGCAAAAGTGAAAATTTACATCTTCATGAGACCTACGTCTTGTGGCATTGAAGGGTTGAAGGAAGTTCACTTGTTTGTAAGAGTTAGGTGAGGATTTTTTTACGGCCTAAGCCGACGTCCAAGTGTCGCCTTAATATTTCCCATGGTCCATGCGAGTTGAATACGTAATGACTGCTCAGAGTCCGCGACCATAAAAAGCTTCCACACTTCAACTCTTATTGCACACTCTAAAGTATGTCGGTATTTCTTATTTCGTACAGACTTAGGGGAAGAATTTTGAATTTGATAAAGGGACATGTTTGGCAAGAAATAAATAGGTAAATACATAGTTTGTTTTTGAACATACTCGTACTAATGTTACGAGACTTTAGGTGTAGGAATGTGAGCGTTCTAAGATCATAGATAATGAATGCCCGGTTGTATCATTATTTAAGGAACAAAGTACTATTTAGCTGACAAAAACAATTTAGTTAGCTCTTAGTTCAAATTTGAAAATTCGACAGACCCTGATCAAATATTTAAAACCAGACATAATATATTATAATTTAAACTGACAAACACAATTTAGTTAGCTCTTAGTTCAAATTTGAAAATTCGACAGACCCTGATCAAATATTTAAAACCAGACATAATATATTATAATTTAACACAAATATCCTTATAAAGTTTCGTTGTTGTCATTTCAGCCCCCCTTTTTACCATCGGGCCTGGGCCTGCTTTCCTAGAAACAATTTAGTTAGCTCTTAGTTAAAGTTTGAAAATTCGACAGACCCTGATCAAATATTTAAAACCAGACATAATATATTACGTATAATTTAACACAAATATCCTTATAAAGTTTCGTTGTTG
The DNA here is from genome assembly GCF_000475195.1 of Diaphorina citri. Lineage (NCBI taxonomy): Eukaryota > Metazoa > Arthropoda > Insecta > Hemiptera > Psyllidae > Diaphorina > Diaphorina citri. Next base: position 80,803 of record NW_007378687.1, read on the forward strand.
TCATTTCAGCCCCCCTTTTTACCATCGGGCCTGGGCCTGCTTTCCTAGTGCAATTTATACGACATACGACTCAGCTATAAGACCGACTTTAATAATATTTTACGCTTATAACTTTCTGGCATTCCCACATGATCCCGTAATTTGGATTTTCTTCTTTTTCTTTTTTCGTACAAGAAAAAATGAAAGTGACTCAAATGTGCCCTTAAGATCTTTTTACTTTTTTTCATCATTTTACTTCTTTCGTGATCATTTTCACTAACGCCTTAATTCCACTAGTTGGGGATTTCCAAATCTCCCACAAAAAGTCGTTTTGAACATTTGATGACAGAATCTTTGCCACAAGTCCGCGTGTATGGCACATTGCAGATGTTAGTATAAATCAGGCGCTCATACAACCAGAAAGTTGATATATCTGGTGGACTTGCCTTACAAAGGTTTCTGGTTTATTCTCTATTGTGCTTTTGTTTAATTTACTTATCAGATTTTTATTTCTCTCTAGAGGTTTTTTAGGTGGTATAAATCAGGCGCTCATACAACCAGAAAGTTGATATATCTGGTGGACTTACCTTACAAAGGTTTCTGGTTTATTCTCTATTGTGCTTTTGTTTAATTTACTTATCAGATTTTTATTTCTCTCTAGAGGTTTTTTAGGTCCAAAAGTCCATGCTTGGAAGTGTCGAGAGTTTAAGCAAATACGTTTTTCCCATTAGTATTCAACTATTCAAGATTGTTCTTTTAAATTTCCTTTCAAAATGTCCCCCTTTCTTGCAAAATCGAATGATATATTTGGAAAACTTGTATCTCCTTTTTTTAGATCTCAATACGTAAAACGTAAAAATATCCTCTCCTCCTTATTTCATGATTGAATTCTTTTTCCCGATGGAAAATACAAAACAAAATCGAATGATATATTTGGAAAACTTGTATCTCCTTTTTTTTAGATCTCAATACGTAAAACGTAAAAATATCCTCTCCTCCTTATTTCATGATTGAATTCTTTTTCCCGATGGAAAATACAAATACGAGTACGTAAATAAATACATGTATTTTACATGTGAGATAGGTACCTAGGTATTTTTTGTGAAAGGCACAAAACGAGGGCTTGATAAATGAAAATTTGATCTAAATAAATACATGTATTTTAAATACATGTATTTTACATGTGAGATAGGTACCTAGGTATTTTTTGTGAAAGGCACAAAACGAGGGCTTGATAAATGAAAATTTGATTTCTCTAATATGTTACATAGAGATAGGTACCTACCTAATAAGTTTTATTTTCTGAGAAAAGAAACTTCTTTTCCATTTTGAATAACTTTGTGTAAGTTTTATTTTTTATTTATTTTACGAACTTTATGTAAGTAACTAGGCAGGCAGAAGTTGAATTATTTTGAATAACTTTGTGTAAGTTTTATTTTTTATTTATTTTACGAACTTTATGTAAGTAACTAGGCAGGCAGAAGTTGAATTTTGAACTGTTAATAGTAGAGGTTCTTTACATTGCTCCTTATTCCTTGTTACCCATGTACCTATTACCCTCTGCTCAGGATCTCTAATTTTTCATTGTCCATTTCTTATAATTTGTTACATGTTTTGCATTATATCTCTTGCCATAATTATCATCTCTTGCTTCGACAGTACATATACTATACCTATTACCCCCTGCTCAGGATCTCTAATTTTTCATTGTCCATTTCTTATAATTTGTTACATGTTTTGCATTATATCTCTTGCCATAATTATCATCTCTATCCCACCTCATCCTCCTTACTCCATCTCCAATTCTCCACTACCTCTTCTTTTTCTCTGGCTCTTCCCACATCACTTTATACCTTTTATTCTGTATCTCTTTTATCTTGCTATTTCTCCTCTCTGTTAATGCCTCAATAAAGTACCACACACAAAGTATCGCTCTCTTTTCCTCTCTGTCTCTCCTCTCCTCAATTGTCTTGTTATTCCTGTCTCTATTGCTGCCTCAATACATCGAAATACCTGATACACAAACAGGACCTAGTCAAGTGAAAATGATTGTGTGATGAACAAGGTTTGTTTACGTCACTTCCCCTTTCTCTGTCTTTTTCCTTTATCCCTCTGCATCCCTCTCTTTCTACTCTCCCTCTCTACTCCCTCTTCCCTATTTTCAATCCTTCCCTCTCCTACTGTATCGTCCATTATCAGAGTCACTTTTGGGTATGAATATGAACAGATTACTAGAAATTGTATGTAAGTAAACGTGGGTGCTATGAATGGATTTTAGAAAAAATGAGTGGGTTTTAGGGATAGAAAGATGAGACCTTTGAGAGAGACACAATGATCTCAGTGCCTTTGAGAGAGACAGAATGATCTCAGTGCCTTTGAGAGAGACAGAATGATCTCAGTGCCTATGAGAGAGACAGAAAAATAGTTTAATTACTTTGTGGCAGCGTCCATGCATCATATGAAGAAGTCTGTTATGAAATTTTCCCTCAGCAGGGGCTCGAAGCCTCGGTGAATATTCAATCATGCATAGTTAATTTTGTTAGGTGAATATTAATACTCAATTTTGTTTGGTATAGTCATACTCGATTTTATCAAATGAACTTTTGAACAAAACGAATCTATGCCAAAAGTCCAAAGCGGATTCTCTTGACTAATGGTTCTTGGTTTCTTACCTCCGATTTCTATTGATGTAAAATTGTCCGGCGGTGGATTGGGCGGTATTTTCATCGACAAAGGTTCGTTGGGATGTTGGATGTCGTAGAGAAATCCCGGTATGATGGGCACTGAAAAAGAGGATAACAAATTCACTTCACCCTGTGCAAATATACACTCTCCCAATGCCCACAAATGGAAGAAGACTTGGTTATACACAATGAAAAATTCGACTTTTCAAGCATTTCCACTCACCAAGAAGCTGTTTCATATAAGGAAAATCTGACAGTGAACATTTGAGAGAAATAAACGTAAAAATAAGAAGACTAGTTGCAAAGTGTGTTGAAGTGTGAGAGGAAGAGAAAAGCTGAAAGCTCACCTAATATATCATGAAAGCAACAGATTTTACCGCTTAAAACTCACAGGGTTCGAAAAGCAACCAAAGCTTTTGAACAAAACGAATCTGAACTTTCGACTCACCCTCTGTCATATTCTAATATTAACTTGCTTTCACTGCAAGCAAAGCAAATCCCCCCTCTCCTCTCCTGTCCCGTCTGTTGATTTACTTCCCCTCCCGTCCTCGTCCTCCCCTATATCCTTATTCCCGTCCTCCCCTATACCCTTATTCCCGTCCTCCCCTATATCCTTGTTCCTGTCTTTCCCTATATCCTTATTTCATAACTTTTCATTCAGCACCGGAGATATTTGTTGAATGCGTTCGGTGTGCTGATGAATCGGTCAACGACTCATACGAGTAATTATTAAATTAATTATTAATAGATATTATTTTTACGGGTTTCATTACTTATTCTAGTTCTTTTAGAGAATGTCGGCAGTTTTGGCAATTCTGATTTCTATTTTCTTAGTGACAATCGGGAATATTTCTTCCAATGCCAGATCAAAATATCTGAAAAAGCTATGGTCAATGGCTAGCTTTTTTGGCCTAAACTTAACTATAGAGAGGGTTCAGGTGTTATTTCCTCAAAGAAAATTCTTCAATAAGAATTCCGTCAATTTTCATTTCATTTCCAACATACTTGATTCTAATTATGTAGGTGTCTATCTATACAGTACAGTACCTATCTATTGAAGATTTAAATTACACATTGTTCTCTAGATATAGTATAATCGATTGTGTGACTTCTTTTCCCACTAGACTATGGGGGAAGAATTTTGAATTTGATAAAGGGACATGTTTGGCAAGAAAAATAAATAGGTAAATACATAGTTTGTTTTTGAACATACTCGTACTAATGTTACGAGACTTTAGGTGTAGGAATGTGAGCGTTCTAAGATCATAGATAATGAATGCCCGGTTGTATCATTATTTAAGGAACAAAGTACTATTTACTGTATCGTCTATTATCAGAGTCACTTTTGGGTATGAACAGATTACTAGAAATTGTATGTAAGTAAACGTGGGTGCTATGAATGGATTTTAGAAAAAATGAGTGGGTTTGAGGGATAGAAAGATGAGACCTTTGAGAGAGACAGAATGATCTCAGTGCCTTTGAGAGAGACAGAATGATCTCAGTGCCTATGAGAGAGACAGAAAAATAGGTGTGTACCTCATGTCCTAATGAATTTTTCTTTGAATTCTAAATTGCGAGTCTGGCTGGAAGAATATTTCCTGTCAAAATTAGGCATAGGAGAAAAATAATGAGAGGAACTTTGCAGATGGAGAAACGAAGGATACCAAAATTTTCAGCCACCCTATTCGAATAAAGTTCGTTTTAATTTGAAAAGTTTTCAGTGTATGAGTAAAGGATGAAAGAGAAGAGGGCACAAGGGTTTTTTAGAGGTAGGATACTTAGGTATACCTACCTCCTATTCCAGGAATAGATTGAATGTTAGTACAGCGCTATAAATAGCTCAGAGGTGCATAGCTGTTCGATCGTTGAAATATTCTAAATAATCCTCCATTTCCAGGTAAAGTTCGGAATATTTCATGAAATGTATGAAGGGACTTTGAGTCCGTCCCATTAGAGGTCTGTGTATATTCAATATTCCTGGCATTTTCCTATTTGAATAGGGTCGGCGTTTCTTGTCAGTCTTCCAGGCAACCCTATTGTGTACCTCATGTCCTAATGAATTTTTCTTTGAATTCTAAATTGCGAGTCTGGCTGGAAGGATATTTCCTGTCAAAATTAGGCATAGGAGAAAAATAATGAGAGGAACTATGCAGATGGAGAAACGAAGGATACCAAAATTTTCAGCCACCCTATTCGAATAAAGTTCGTTTTAATTTGAAAAGTTTTCAGTTTATGAATTCCTGTCAAAATTAGATAGGAGAAAAACAATGAGAGGAACTTTGCAGATAGAGAAACGAAGGATACCAAAATTTTCAGTCACCCTATTCGAATAAAGTTCGTTTTAATTTGAAAAGTTTTCAGTGTATGACATTCCTTCTCCCGGCTGTCTCTTTGCTACCTCTATTTTCTCCTCCACCTCCTCACTCTCCATCTCTTTTTTTCTCCTATAGGTAGCTAACTATTTCGTTATTCAACCTCTGGGTTCATAGGAACTTTTTTTTTTTACTGAAAAGTTATCTAGGTTCAAACCTGGTACATACATACCTAGTAATACCGGGCTTTTAAATGTTTACCTATGACATACATACTAGCACACTCCACTTATGACATTCCTTCTCCCGTCTGTCTCTTTGCTACCTCTATTTTCTCCTCCACCTCCTCACTCTCCATCCCTTTTTCCTCCTATAGGTAGCTAACTATTTCGTTATTCAACCTCTGGGTTCATAGGAACTTTTTTTTTACTGAAAAGTTATCTAGGTTCAAACCTCTGGTACATACATACCTAGTAATACCGGGCTTTTAAATGTTTATACCTATGACATACATACTAGCACACTCCACGTGCATAAATTTAACAGTAGGTTCGGTAGATATCATTCTCTCTACTGAATTGCTACAGATCTATCCTTTGACTACTATCAGACCTTGGAAATGAACAAAATCACTTTGACAGTATTGTCTGCTTTCAAGTAACCCATTTAGGTACTCCCATAAAATTCACGAAACTTTTGACTGATCAAAGAAAAGAACTATGTTAAAGTTAGTTTTAACTCCGGATGTAACCCATTTAGGTACTCCCGTAAAATTCACGAAACTTTTGACTGATCAAAGAAAAGAACTATTATGTTAAAGTTAGTTTTAACTCCGGATTTCCCTTCTAATCTCTTTTGGAATATTTTCTTTTCCCAGAGCTGAAAATTCTTTTGTTTGTTAACCCATTTAGGTACTCCCATAAAATTCACGAAACTTTTGACTGATCAAAGAAAAGAACTATGTTAAAGTTAGTTTTAACTCCGGATTTCCCTTCTAATCTCTTTTGGAATATTTTCTTTTCCCAGAGCTGAAAATTCTTTTGTTTGTCTTTTGACGAAGCGTTGGATTATCTTATCTAAACGGAAATTAAAGTTTTCCCGAGCCATTTTCGTTGGGAGCTGGGAAATCGTTTGATCATTGTACAGTTCTTTTAAAGGCAAATATTGCAGGCTGACATGATAGGTAGGTAACTAAGGTACCCACGATTATCTTCTTCAGGTCCTAGTGTCATTGTCATTTATTTTGGATCTTAATTGGATCTCAACACCTTTTCGTGGTACATCTTATATAATGCAGTATGTTTTTCACTTTTGTTAGCTTTCCATTTTTCCAATTTAAAATATCTAATGCCTATGTCTAAATGTTCAAATTGCAGTAGTTAAAATTTCTAAAGATGTTTATTTAATTGTTACATTGTTCCTATTGCTTCCTTTACCTATTAGTGGCATTAGATGAAAGTTTTTGAGAAAGGATTGAATTCAATAAACCCATAGCGACAATCCTCCATTCTCCATTGTAGTTTGAGATATACATCTTATATAATGCAGTATGTTTTTCACTTTTGTTAGCTTTCCATTTTTCCACTTTAAAATATCTAATGCCCATGTCTAAAGGTTCAAATTGCAGTAGTTAAAATTTCTAAAGATGTTTATTTAATTGTTACATTGTTCCTATTGCTTCCTTTACCTACTAGTGGCATTAGATGAAAGTTTTTGAGAAAGGATTGAATTCAATAAACCCATAGCGACAATCCTCCATTCTCCATTGTAGTTTGAGATATCATTTGGCCTGCTTACATTTCATGTTCTCGAGTTAATACGAGATACTTATTAGATATGAATAATAGAAACTCACAAAAGACAAAAACACTTCTGGTACCAAAGAGATTGAAACCCAGCTTGTATTCTCGAGATAATACGAGATACTTATTAGATATGAATAATAGAAACTCACAAAAGACAAAAACACTTCTGGTACCAAAGAGATTGAAACCCAGCTTGTCATTTGCACACTTCTATACCACCGTATTTTAACCCCCTGTTAGCGATGTTCTATTGTAAGACTAATGTTTTATTTCCAGTCTCTTCTATTCCATATCACGTCCACTTCACTTTGATGAAGTGATCGGTCTTTTGATCAATTAGTGGACTGCAGCTCTGCACATGACAGTCTGTCAAACGTTGGACGTTCAACTTTTCATTTTGTCCGCTAGCTTTCTCATTTTGCTAGTAGATATCATATCTGAATTTCCAATGTTTTACATTCATTCAAACGACCCAGTCGCTAAATTGTTTGATAATGATAATAATAATAAAATGGCAAATTCATTCTAGCGCAAGGCCCATTACATTCTGGCAATATAAGCAAGTAATTGCAGTAAAAGGGTACCCGACTCATAAGTGTAAGAAAAGCCCAAGTTAGTATTGAAATAGGAGTAGATAACGCCAAAGAAAATGAAATGGAGGCGATGAAAACGTATATTGGAAGGAAGAAGATGAACCTGTGATTTATTACGTGAAAGTATAGTGGCGTCAGAGGGAATAAAATTACTCCTAAATGTAAAAGTGTTGTGTGTGGAGGGAGAGGATAGGGGGAAAAGCTCATGCATTATTCCGTGGAAAAAGATTACAGTAAGAGAAAAAGGTCATCTGTTCTGTTATTTGACTCCTCCGCACAAAGTAAGCAGCAACAGTTTCTTTTCTTTCAATGTACAAAATAAGAAAACGGGGCTGTTGCACGTTTCACACTTCCTTTTCTGGAAAATTCGAACGCTTTTTCAAGTATTTTAAGCTGTCACTGATTATTTTCCGAGTAGAAAATTAAATAAATAATGTAATTTTAGCTTTTAAATCCGAAGCTGTGATTTTCTGAGAAGTAAGCTGTCACTGATTATTTTCCGAGTAGAAAATTAAATAAATAATGTAATTTTAGCTTTTAAATCCGAAGCTGTGATTTTCTGAGAATTGATTAAAATTCAGCTTATTCAATCCATTGATTTACCTTTTAAATCTCAAATCCAAGCAGATTTTTATTAGAATGATCATGCACATTGCATACCTAAGCAACACGGGGAAAAATTGCAGGCGTATAATCTTTTGAGGCAAAAAAAATCTAGAGCTAGGAGTGCTAGGACCCTGACAATTTTGTTTTCAAAAATTTCAGTCAAAAATCAAACTGGTAGGTAAAATATACGGTATCTACTTTTGGAATTTTGGAAATGATGGCACTAATTTAAACTTTCTGTTTATTTTGTAATGTACCTATTGATATTTTGATAAATTTCCATTGTGGTTTCATTGTTCTGTGGGATGCTTATTTTCTTTGCTTTTTTGTATCTTCAGTTTCATCCACCAGCATTCTCAGGATCGAAGTCATAACTTCTCAGTGTCAAAAACTAACTCTACGGAGGCTTTTTAGCTTTATTCTTAGAGGTTCGTCATTTTACTAACACACTTAATTGGTAATATCTAATTTAGTGTACACTAATATGAGGAATTACAAGCGAAATTATGCATAGGCATAGGCCATAGGGCAATCTACCATTCAATCCTATAGGTTCACAAAACTAGTTTCGGTAATTTAATTCTTTAGCAAGTGCTTGTCTTTTATGTACCTCATTGAAGGTCAAAAAGAGACGCTGCCTCCAACAGCCCCTTTCTGATGCAAGTGCATAGTAAAATTAACAAAAAAAAATTGCAGGCGTATAATCTTTTGAGGCAAAAAATCTAGAGCTAGGAGTGCTAGGACCCTAACAATTTTGTTTTCAAAATTTTCAGTCAAAAATCAAACTGGTAGGTAAAATTAACGGTATCTACTTTTGGGAATGATGGCACTAATTTTAACTTTCTATTTATTTTGTAATGTATTGATATTTTGATAAATTTCCATTGTGGTTTCATTGTTCTGTGGGATGCTTTTTTTTGCCTTTTGTATCTTCAGTTTCATCCACCAGCATTTTCAGGATCGAAGTCATAACTTCTCAGTGTCAAAAACTAACTCTACGGAGGCTTTTTACCTTTATTCTTAGAGGTTCGTCATTTTATTAACACACTTAATTGGTAATATCTAATTTAGTGTACACTAATATGAGGAATTACAAGCGAAATTATGCATAGGCATAGGCCATAGGGCAATCTATCATTCAATCCTATAGGTTCACAAAACTAGTCTCGGTAATTTAATTCTTTAGCAAGTGCTTGTCTTTTATGTACCTCATTGAAGGTCAACCATTCAATCCTATAGGTTCACAAAACTAGTTTCGGTAATTTAATTCTTTAGCAAGTGCTTGATGTCTTTTATGTACCTCATTGAAGGTCAAAAAGAGACGCTGCCTCCAACAGCCCCTTTCCTGATGCAAGTGCATAGTAATTAACAAAACATTGTTTCTGAGTACCTATCGTACATATGAGTTGTTAAAAGGAAGTACTCACCACCTACCTACATAAAAAAAGAAGAAAAAAAAACTGTTAGAATAATGGGACATCTAGTTCTAAAAAACTGAAAACCATATATAAAACACCACTTATTTGTAATTATTTCACCTCTTGGTGGTTAAGTAATCCTAATGAAATTCCAGCTTTCCAAAGTCCGGCCCTGTCTTTGGAATCTCCCTTGTCATTGGAATTTCCAATGTGGCTTGTATTGTTATCAGCATCATCACTTACTTCTACTTTTTTTCTCTCTCTTTACATCTTTCCATTTTTATACCTCCGTTTCTTCATTGTTCATTTGTCATTAGAAGAAATGTAGAAGGGAGAAGACGAACATTAACTTTAATGAATAGAGAGAGACAAAAATGATGGGAGAGCAGGAAAAATCCATTTCATTTCACTTGTGTTCTTTTTTTTCTTCTTTTTTTACTTTCTTACTTTTTATTTTAATTAAAAAAATTACCTTAAAAACCGGGTGACGATTGAATTGGCAAAAGGAAATACGATCATTGTCTCGTGCTCTAATTCAATTTATATATTTTTTTATTTTTACTTTTTTACTTTCTATTACTACAGTATAGCGGAGCTATACTAGTAATGAAAGTATTGCAATCGGTCCAAATTTTCAAAATCGGGAAATGGTTGGAAATATCCGTTTTGGGATCCCCTGATGTCAAAAAAGTGATTTTTAGCCCATGGTCTGTACGTAACGTACGTACGTACGTAACGTACGTACGTACGTACGTACGTAACGTACAGACCATGGGCTAAAAACCACTTTTTTGGAATCAGGGGACCCCAAAACGGATATTTCCACCCATTTCCCGATTTTGAAAATTTGGACCGATTGCAATACTTTCATTACTAGTATAGCTCCGCTATACTGTAGTAATAGAAAGTAAAAAAAAAAAATCTGGTGTGAACATCACACGACTTTCCTTATCCTATTGAATGATGCTTATTTGAGTATTATTTTACCCTAACTTTTACCATATCTCTAACCGTTTAGTCGGTATAGCTGAAAACCGCCAAAAAACGGTCGAAATCTGTCCAAAAGCGGTCAAAATACCGCCAACCGCAGCACCCATCTCAACCAAACGTTTTGTGTTGCATTCTTGTCACATTTGTGAACTACATACCAAATTTCAAGTCTCTAACTCATACCGTTCCCGAGATATTGTTAAACTAGACCGAAAACCGCCAAAAAGCGGTAAAATGCCGCCAACCGTTGCACCGATCCTAACCTATGTGTGTGACGGGTGTGGTATGTGTGGGGGGTGTATTTGTGTGTGTGTGGTGGTCCCGTACAAAGGACGGGTCAACC
>NW_007378688.1:0-5043 GCF_000475195.1 Diaphorina citri
CAGGACCTTTGCAGCACTTAAACGGCATCACAATATTCTACATGAATGCTACATGGCGACGAGGATATCGGATTAAAAAATTGAAACTCGAAGAAATCATGGCAGTTTCTCTTCCAAAATTGAAATATGATGATCTATCATCAAAATCCATTCAAGAGTTCCGGCTATTCTATTGTATTTTGTAACTTATCTGTGATACTTATTTGAAACTTTAATTTGACAATTCTTGTAAAAGGGGGAGATGTCACATATCAGCTGTTTGTAAAATAAAACATAACCTCAAATGTATTTTAGATTTAAGATTTTCCAAATAAATTCATTCTGTGTCTCGTGCTCCTAATATACCCATCGTCTTCTCATTAAGCCTAAAGTCTCCAAATAGCTTTCCCCAGATCACAGGACCTTTGCAGCACTTAAACGGCATCACAATATTCTACATGAATGCTACATTTTTATTACATATTTTATTATTTTCCTTGTTTCTAAAGGTCTTATCCCCCAAAAAGACCTAACCTAACCTAATTTAAAGAAAATTCTCTGCCGGTTTGTGCGTTGCGGCGACTAAAACTCCTTGAACAATATGTCCGATTTTAGTGATATTTGGCAAAAATATTTGGTTTACTGTCGAGTGATTGATATTTGGTCCCTCGGGGTCCTTCAAGGAGGACTCTGTTTAGAACAGAGGTTCTCAAACTGGGGGGCGCACCCCCCAGGGGGGGGGGCGTGAAGACAAATTGATTGATTTCTGGTCCCTCGGGGTCCTTCAAGGAGGATTCTGTTTAGAACAGAGGTTCTCAAACTGGGGGGCGCCCCCCCCCCAGGGGGGCGTGAAGACAAATCAGGCGGGGCGCGAGCTTTTCCTATAAAAAAATTAAATTTATACCAAAATTACCTACCAGGTATACTTAGTCTCCAACTCTGCTTGAGCCACTGAGGTTGGTTCGTTTTGTTATGTAATAAAACCTATAAATAGGTAGGTAAGGTAACCTACTTACTTGAATATAAAAAAAATCTCAAAGTTTCAAATTCTCGTTTTGTTATTCCATAAAACCCATAGGTAAAAATAATAGGAAATGTGGCTTCAGATTTTGACTGGGGACACCCTATTGACTTTGTACCCAATACCAAGTTTCTAGGTGTCACTATTGACCAAAACCTGAATTACAAACACCACGTTGAAAAACTGAGAAAAAAATTAAGCCAAGCTTGCTATTTACTTTATATGCTGAGGGGCAAAGTTGAAACAAAATCTCTAAGATCAGTCTATTTTGCCTACGTTCACTCACACCTAAGCTATGGCATTTTGCTATGGGGAAATTCCGTTAATGCAGACCAGTTATTCATAGCACAAAAAAGGGCCATTCGAATAATAAAAAATGCATCATACCATGCCCCCTGTAAAAACTGGTTTCGGGAACTTGGAATCTTAACCCTTCCCTCCATTTACATCCTAAGCGTGCTTGCATACTGGCGCTACTTAGCGGACGAAAAAAACAACTCCGTAAAGTCTGACGTCACACATCTTTGAACTCTTTCATTAGAACGGAAAAGAAAAATTGAATTTTTGACCTTTTACAGTTATTTTTTCGGAGTTTTGACCTCGGATTTGAATTTTTCCCAACTTTTTACGTAGGAATCGACCATTTATTTATAATTTTTACCCATTTGCAACTGCTCCATTGTGGTCTTTCATCTCCTCTACTCTCTTCCCTTCTCTCTATATGTAAATTGTTTGTTCTCTCCAACTCTTTTTCCCTCTTTCATCTCATTTTCTCTCTTCCTCTTTTTCTCCTTTTTTATTATCTAAAATATACTAAAATATATACAGCCCCTTGTGTAACTGACTGACTGACTGACTCACTCACTCACTCATACTAATTCTAACCCACTTCTAGATGGGCTAGGAAGATGCGGTTTTCACCATTGGATTCCTTATTTTTTGTAGGTACTGGGAAAAATCGGAAAGTAAGGTAGGGGGGCGTGAAAAAATGAGAATATGCCCAAAGGGGGCGCCATGCAAAAAAGTTTGAGAACCACTGGTTTAGAACTTCAACTGTGTCCCACGGGCGAGTATAGGTACCTACTTAAATAGAACCAATACACGGGGAACACGCTTTGAGGCCAGCAAAACTTTTCCTACGTTTAATATTTTGCTCTCGCTTTTAGTTTTCAGTTTTCATTTCTTAAATAGAACTTCAACGTACTGTTGTGACAGTCGATCAAAAGTTATTCTGACGACGCAACGACTCCCAAAAGTGGTTTGAATGCTTCCGCCAAGTCGATCAAAAGTTATTCTGACGACGCAACGACTCCCAAAAGTGGTTTGAATGCTTCCGCCAAGTACCTGTTACTTCTGTTACCTAATAATATCTCACGGTCAGTTACCTCTCTTGTATATACCTACCTAGCAGACTAAGGTTAGTGCGTACCTAGGTAACTAAAAAAAAAAGTCTGCAGAAGTTAAAAGAGGGGGAAAAAGAACTCAAAAGAAGACGATAGGTAGGTACCTACCTACGAAGGTGCTTAAGAAAAAACAGACAGTTTTTTATCTCGCCAAAATCCGTCCCATCCCCCTTCTTCCTCCTGTCAGAACGCGAGGGACAAAACGTCATATTTCCCGCTCAGAGGGAGAGAAAAAATTTCCCTCGTCAAAAGGAAGATTGAGTTTCAAAGGGTGTCCCTCCCACACCAACATTGAAATGTGAACTCTTGTCCCATGTCCCCAAAATTTTTCCAAAATGAGTTTTAAGTTTCGTTGAGAAGTTGATCTATAACTTCTACCTACTGACCATTCTGGAAGGCAGCGCTAGGTCATGGGTTCGATTCCCATCTGGGGTGGATGTTATCAAACGGACGAGGTTCGTTCTCGGAACGGTTTTTTTTTCTATCCTGTTTTCGCATTCTCTCTGATTTCGGGATGATAAGACCTTCCGTGTAACATTTCTCTCCATCAAACTTCTTCTCGGCCAGCCTAGTTAGCTTGGTTGGTAGCGCGTCTGCCTTTTAGGCGCTAGGCCGCGGGTTCGATTCCCTCCCGGGGCGGATTTTATCCTGAAGCTATAATGTTCGTTCTCGGAACGGCTGGCTTTCTTCTATCCTGTCTTCCTTCTCTCTTCGATTTCGGGACGATAAGACCTTAGCAGTTCCAGTTTCCCCTCTGACAAACCTCTTCCCCCCCCCAAGTCCATTTTTTCGGTTTTTGAATGGAGGGGGGACGGAGTGTTTGGCTCGCTAACCTTTTCTGTAATGCCGGCCAGCCTCAAACATGCTTAACCGTATGTGTCCAATATTAAACAGGTAGGTTGAAGCAGGTTCAGTGATTGAATTTTCATCAAGCAACAGGCGGCATTTTAGGCTTGTTAGGCTGCCTTTGCCTGTAATCTTTTCCCGCCACACACATTCAAGCTTCTTGTTTGACAAGTCGCCTGTCAAGCATACTCGAACGTGTGAAGCAGGCATAGCGAAGCAAAGAGCAACATTATACGGAGACCTATGGGTACACAGAACTGTCCTACTAGCCTACTACCAGTACTAAACTCCTAATAGGTATATAATATTATTCACTACCTATTAAGTCCTAGGCTAGGTACCTATATATATATTATTTATTCACTACCTATGTCCTATACAGACTCCTAATACATCATTTTAATCTACTTGTTGGATATAGGAGGGGTGGGGGAGGCTTTTCAATTGAAAAAAAAAAAAAAATACCTCTCTTCTATTCTACATCCCTCATATCTCTCTCTTCTTCTCCTTTTTACTCTCTCCCTCTCTCTCTCTTTCATCTTCTTCTCCTCCTTTTACTTTCCTTCCTCCTCCTCCACTTCTTATTCTCCTTCTCTCTCCTTCTTCTGTCTTTCCCCTCTTCTCTCAGTTTCGTGCTCTTTCATCTAGTTTTCTTTCTTCATTTTCTTTTTCTCTCAATAGATCAGTTGCGCTTACTTCTGTAATGTTACAAAGACATAGAGCAGGAAAAATGAGGATCAACGGAATTTTTCTTTTTCTCCTACGACTTTTAGATCCCGAGATGAATCGACGTAAAAAATACTGGTAAATCGTGAACTTTGACGTCGCGGCACACGCTCCTGTACACAATGACGTCACATCACATGTCCCGAGCAAAGCTCCCTCGCAGGCAACACATTAATGTGTTTGTTCGCATACGTTTCTGCGCATTTCTTTCTGCTCCTCCGTAAGTTTCCCCCCAATATTCTGTAAACATTATAATGTAGTAGGTAATTTTAATGCGAGTGTCCTCACTACACACGACACGATTTTTTTCCGAGCGACAACCGGGAATGGACCACTAAGGTGGTGGTTTGCTACCGGAACCACTGTGACACAAAGGGTTAACCCCATACCTCTTGATTATTTGCTTTCAGATTACTCCTACAGTAGGGGCTGTGCCTGAACCTCCCTACCCGTCTGTAAGCTCAGACATTGATGACGTCACTAATAAATCAGACTGCTCTGAAGAACCTGAAGTTCCTGATGAAGGTAAGACCATGGACCATCGACCATAGACCATGGACCCTGTTCTAGACTATGGACCATTGACCCTACTCTAGACCATGGACCACCGACCATAGTCTGGACCATTGACCCTAGTCTAGACCTAGACCATTGACCATTGCCGAGACCATCGACCCTTGCAAAAGTGTCTCCACAACGGGGCTTTTGGAAACTCCTGCTATTTTAGATACCCTTGAAATTTTTGAGGTTAGAATGTTTAGGAGGATATGATAGGAGAAAGCCAATCGTTCCTAGAACAAACCTTGCCTGTTTAGGATAAAGTTCGTCACACCGGGGAGGAATCCCGCGACCTAAAGTTTACAAGGCAGACGCGCTACTTTCTAAGCTAACCAGATAGGTAGGTAGTCGGAGTAGACTATTCTTTGGTCACTTTTGGTCTCGAGAAACGGAAGAGTCCACCTTAAAATCAAAATAAAGGCTCAGGAACTTTTCAGGCAAATGAGGAATAATGGACTCGTCCAATAAAGGGGGGGGGGGGAGGCTCCCGAAGAGGTCCATGACCTTGAA
>NW_007378688.1:5804-8141 GCF_000475195.1 Diaphorina citri
CCCGCGAAGCCCCCGGGAGCGCGCAGCGCGACCGTATACGCAACCCCGCGTAGCGAACACGCGAAGCCCCCGGGGGGTGGAGGGGGGCGAAGCCCCCCTCCCGAGCACGAAGTGCGAGTCTCTTCCATGTAGTCCCTCCCTCTCTCTTTCTCCCTCAGAAGTACTTAAGTAGGCATCTTCGGTAGTATCCTATTTTTGCCAGCTTGGTTAGCTTGGTGGGAAGCGTATCTACCTTGCAAGCTCTAGGTCGCGGGTTTGGTTCCCTTCCTGGGGAGGATTTAATCCTAAGCAGATAAGGTTCGTTCTCGGAACGGCTGGCTTTCTCCTATCCTGTCCTTCTTCTCTCTTTCTCTCTTCGCTTTCGAGAAAACAAGACAGCTGTTAGCTGTTACAGTTCCTTCTAAAAAAAAATGTCTAGCACATTGCATAGCTAAACATTTATTAGGTGTTCATACAAAATGGACCTCAACTGAACAAAATGCACTGACTGTGTACAAATCTAGAAATTAATAAAATCATGCTGGAGGCTGGGGGCATCAGTTCTAATAAGGCACTGAAATTAAGCAACCTCCTGCGTGGTTGGTATCTGGATGGGTGACCATGTGAGACACCACGAGCTGGCTACTACATATATAATTCAATAACGCCTATAGATCTACTCCCACCACTATATGTAGATCTACTTGCCTATGTATGTAGATATGTACATAATATAATTATAATGTACAATGTACATGCTAGAAGTTTTCCGTTTTATTTGCTTCCTTTATGTTCTTATTCGTCCTCCTCCTCCTCCTCCTCCTCCTCCTCCTCCTCCTCATCCTCCTAATTTTTAGCTAAAATTTCTTCCTCTTTCCCTTCTCTTTTTTTTCAAGAGAAGCCCCTGAACCGATAATGTCTTTTCTGAAGGAGGAGGAGGAGGAGAAGGAGAAGAAGAAGAACTTAGAAGAAGAAGAAGAAGAAGAAGAAGAAGAAGAAGAAGAAGAAGAAACGGAAACATAATCAAATATTGGAGCTCGTTTTGAAAGAGTGACTTTCTGCTGTACTTTTTTAAGAGGCTTGGTAGAGGGAACTGTAACTACTAAGGCCTTATCATCCCGAAAGCAAAGAGAGAAGGAAGACAGGATAGGAGAAAGCCAGCCGTTCCGAGAACGAACCTTATCTGTTACGATCAAATCCGCCCGGGGCGGGAATCGAACTCGCAGACATGCTGAAAGATATGTATAGATAAAGAGACAGGAAAAGTGAGAGGAAAGGTGTAAAAAAGTGGTGATAGAAGCAATCAGTAATAGATAGTACGAGTATGAGTCGTTCTGTTCTCAATTAACATTCCTCTGGGAGTTAGGAGATAAGCAGAGTGATTCATTCATTCATTCCTATTTCATCTTTTCAGACTCCCTGAGTATGGAATCTCATTGATAACATTTAGGATTTTAGGTAGATACAAGAAGTACCTACCTAACAGCTTCAGACTCCCTAAGTGTGGAATCTCATTGATAACATTTAGGATTTTAGGTAGATACAAGAGGTACCTAACAGTAGATAGCCAACCTCAGTGGTGTAGTGGTTAGCGCGGTGCACTTGGGATCTCGGTTGGTAGTCGAAGCACAAGTCATAAAATAAAATTTAGTGTCGTTTATCAATTGGGGAACGAAAAAATTGAAACAAATAGTTAAAAACCAAGTTTACACAAGTGTAGTTATAGAGATGGTCTAGTGATGAGTTTTTTGAGCATGCTCCGATACTGCTCAGGAGCACGTACCGAGAACATCGTACACAGTTTATTTCCATCGTGAGACTAGTAGACCCTTGGGTTAATTTGATGACTTGGATTCGAACCACTAACCCCCTCTCTCTCTCTCTTATCACTTGCTCTTTCCTCTCTTCTCTTCTACATTCTTTATCATCTCTCTCTCCTTCTCTCTCTTTAAGCTCTTTCTCTCTTTCCTTCTTTCCTCTGAGTCCTCTCTCTCTCTCTCTCTCTCTCTCTCTCTCTCTCCTTCTTTCCTCTCTCTCTCTTCCTCTCTGTTCAATGTACGTATGTTTTGCACAACTGACCTAACCTAACTTGAACTTCAAATTCGACTAACTTACCAAACTTTGTAATTTTTTATCAGCAACACGCGTCTGCCTTGTAAGCGCTAGGTTGTGGGTTCGATTCCCGCCCGGGGTGAACTTTATCCTAAAACAGATAAAGTCCGTTCTCGGAACGGCTGGCTTTCTCCTATCCTGTCTTCCTTCTCTCTTCACTTTCGGGACGATATGACCTCAGCAGTTACAGTTTCCTTTATCAGATTTCTCAAAAAAAAAAAAAAAAAAAAAAAAAAAAAAAAATAA
>NW_007378688.1:8368-29471 GCF_000475195.1 Diaphorina citri
TATTACAATAGTAATAAAAAGGTATAAGGGACGTATTGTATTCGCTTCGGTGTCGTCTGAGAAAGTTTTAGATAACCCTTCAGTCGATCATTTAAGACCGGTTTTAGCGTCATCTATGTTAAGCTACGCCGAGCAAGGTCAATAAATGGATGGGTGACTTGAACATTATATTGGGAATAAAGGGAGAACGGGCTCTAGTCTTGATTTTAAATCATTACATAAAAGTAAAACCAAAAAATCAAATCAAGAATAATAATAAACTGAATATTAAATAAAATAGGTAGGTACATAAATATTGATTTTCCTTAACCAAGATCGAAAAATTCCCGGAGGGACGGGCCCCGCTTGTTTTTCTCTCAATAGATCAGTTGCGCTTACTTCTGTGATGTTTCAAAGACATACCTAGAGCAGGAAAAAAATGAGGATCAACGGAATTTTTCTTTTTCTCCTACGACTTTTAGATCCCGAGATGAATCGACTTAAAATATACTGGTAAATCGTAAACGTCACGGCATACGCTCCTGTACACAATGACGTCACAATTTACGGGGTCGAGCGGGTTACGGGGTCGAGCGGGTTTCGAACACAATCAAATGTCTTCTGACAGTCTTATTCGTCCATACTCGGTGGGTTTTTGAGTCAGCTATGTGTGATACATTCCTAGGGTGTATCATGCCCATGATTAATTCACCGGGTATGAAGTTGATATTCATACGCGACTTGAAAAAGTTCATACTGGATAAATATTCACGCAACTTCAAACTTCACATCAAATGTCCCGAGCAAAGCTCCCTTGCAGGCAACACATTAATGTGTTTGTTCGCATACGTTTCTGCGCATTTCTTTCTGCTCCTCCGCAAGCGTGCTTGCATACTGGCGCTACCTAGCGGACGAAAAAAAAAAAACAACCACAGACTCATATTTAGAGGTACTAAATGCCCGAGAAGGGGGGGCCCGGATAACCTGTCCCTCTAAATACGGCCCTGTCATGGGAGTGGGATCGAGAAAATCCAGCAGCACGAGATTTTCTAGGTCAACCATCTGGATACCAACCACACGCACCGTTGCTCCCCTTCAGTGACCCATTGGGAACTGCTGGCTTCGTGGTAAAAGTAGGTACCTACCTACCTATATCTGAGCGCTTTGTATATGGCCGCTATTTAGCTTCACTCTTACAATGATCAAATATCTAGTGAGTTTGAACCTCCTTGAGAAAATGCTCTTGATTGGTGCTGCGCTCTCCCGGTGATGAAATAAACTGAGTAGTCGATAAAAAATTTCGTGAGCAGTGGTGCCACACTTTGAAGCAACAGATGAGGAAAACACTTTTCTTTTCGAACGAAAAATTCTTTCAAATGCCATTACAAAGAAGATTTTCCGTGCAAAAATTGTAATTTTATGATTATGAAATCAAATTTTCATCATTTTATTCACAAAATCGATCGAAAATGTCTTTCTAGAAAAGGGGAAATCCGTCGTGATAATACGCACTGAATCTCGTTGTGTGGCACTCTTGAATTCCACCATTTTGAAATGATTGTCATGAAGAAGTTTCAGAAGTGAAATTTCTTGTCGAGTAGGCAACTCATTTCTACCTTTTTTTTTACTTTTTGATAAGTAAAAAATACCGTGTCAATATTGTTAATTAATCATAATTTACTTTGATTTTCTGTTTTTCTTTCTTGCACGAGATTTTCTAGTTCAACCATCCGGATATCAACCACGCGCACCGTTGCTCCCCTTCAGTGACCCATTGGGAACTGCTAACTTCGTGGTAAAAGTAGGTACCTATATCCGAGCGCTTTATATATGGCCGCTATTTAGCTTCACTCTTAAAATGATCAAATATCCAGTGAGTTTGAACCTCCTTGAGAAAATGCTCTTGATTGGTGCTGCGCTCTCCCGGTGATGAAGTAAACTGAGTAGTCGATAAAAAATTTCGTGAGCAGTGGTGCCACCCTTTGAAGCATCAGATGAGGAAAACACTTTTCTTTTCGAACGAAAAATTCATTCAAATTCCATTACAAAGAAGATTTTCCGTGCAAAAATTGTAATTTTACGATTATGAAATCAAATTTTCATCATTTCATTCACAAAATCGATCGAAAATGTCTTTCTAGAAAAGGGGAAATTCGTCGTGAAAATATGCACTGAATCTCGTTGTGTGGCACTCTTGAATTCCACCATTTTGAAATGATTGTCATGAAGAAGTTTCAGAAGTGAAATTTCTTGTCGAGTAGGCAACTCATTTCTACCTTTTTTTTTTTACTTTTTGATAAGTAAAAAATACCGTGTCAATATTGTTAATTAATCATAATTTACTTTGATTTTCTGTTTTTCTTTCTACTTTTTGATAAGTAAAAAATACCGTGTCAATATTGTTAATTAATCATAATTTACTTTGATTTTCTGTTTTTCTTTCTTTTTTTCGTTATTAGAATCCTCTATTTTAATACACGGGATTAGGATTGTCAAACCTTTTCATCATAAACTTTTGACATTAAACTTTTTGAAGAGTGAAAAAGTCTTTTGAAAGTCTCCACATGGTTTCCGGGTTTTTTTAATTAAATATCCACTCGAAAGACATCTATTGTAAAGTCATTTGCGAATTAAGAAAGCACCAGCATAAACATTGTGAAAAATGTTGAGTGTAAATAAGTTATAGTTTTATTTTTCAATAAAACTTGCTGAACTGTACGTGCTTTTCCTCTACTTGTAAATGTATGTACAGACGGATCAAGAATCAGGTAATGCAATCTCAAATAGTTACTCCTTACTTTTTCCTCTATGTTGCATGTTTTTTACTTTCTTTCTTTCCTGAAGAATGATTTGCTGATCAAAAAATTCAATTTTTAATTCGGTTCAAGTGCTTGCATTGATAATTTATTTTGATCTCTCTCCTCTCTCTTGTCTTCATCCCACTGACTCAAGCACAGTCCTATTATAGGCCTACATTTCATTACAATTTTTATTTTTATTTATTTCTGAATGACAAATGTCTCATGAGAAATTTCTTATACAATAAAAGTGAAATAGGTATTGTATCTGAAGTAGTTTTTGGTATGCTTCTTCAAATAAAAGACATTTACGTTAAGGTTTTCATAATGGGCTCTCTGTGGGGGATGTGGGTTGGTCAGTTGTTTAGATAAAGTTGATGATTCAAGTTGTGAAATGATTAGATATTTATCAAGTATTGATTTCAGTAAGTTATAATGAGAAAGGTTTTTGGGTTTTGTGTTTGTAATAATATTTCAGTTAATAATGCATGGCAAACTGGAAATGAGCACATTTGAAGCTTCATAACATCATAACTTCTGAGTTTAAACGGGTTACCTGGGGTAGGAAAATATTAATTGTGTGTTGCATGATTTCTTTAACATCTCCACAGTATGTAGGTAGGTAAGTATTAAAAATGAAATATAAATACACAAGTAGGTACCTACTTATAAAATAACAAACCAAAACTTAGGACAACATGTTTCATTAGGTACTTGGGTTTTTTACTTTCTATTTTTTCTTTAGAATAAATGTGAAGTACTTAGGTACTTACTTTTATCAAAAATAAATAAATTACAGTAAGTACCTACTTACTTGGTCATAACTGTAGGTTTGCAGGAAAGAAAGCAATTAAGTAACTAAGCATGTTCTTCCAGTAAGACATTCTGTTGAAAGTTTACTGGAAGAACCAGTCCATCTCTGTTAGTGTCTGATCCAACACGCAACACTGCAAAGTTTTAGCCAATTTCTAAGTACATACTTAATTTGCTCTTTTTAGTTCCTGAAGCTTTAAGACTATAATTATTAGGTTTAATTCCCCCACTTCAAGTCACCTTGAAGGCTAAGAGCTTTCTTCCAAATGTTCGGCCCTATAAAAACATGCATTATTGTCATGGTAATTTGAGTATTGTCAATAGCATTGTGCAGATGTACTAGAACTTGTTTCCTCTTAATACAATGAGAAGTCAGGTGTTCATATTCTGCTACAGTAAGATCTTGTTCTTTATTTACCGAAGTGATTGAGTTAGTCTCTTAATTCAAACACTGAAACTTAGAGAATACAAACACCATTAACATTGCTATAGACAATCAAGGTTGCTCCAAATTATGATGGTCTTTGATGTAGCTACATTATTCTTCTTCAATACATTACCTGCAAAAGAAGATAGCTTTGATGTTGTAATAAAAAAGTATTTACCACCTTATCTAAATAGCAGATCACTATACCTTTACCATTCTAACATAATGTTTGGTTGGAGGAGTTTATATTCTGCCACAGAAAATGAGGTTCTCTCTTTCGAAATGGATTGCTTGTTGTGTTTCTATGTGTGATTCATTACCACTTGGAGAATACAGACCTTTGTAAGTATTTGTAGGTAATGTCTGTTTTTAAAGTAAGCATGTACTTACCTATGTAGATTCCAAGGAATTTAATGTGAATAATTTTGCATTGATTTCTTGTTTTTTTCTCTGATTATTTTCTGTAAACTTGAAACTTTCTTTTTCTTGAAATACAATCAGCCCAGGATTTGATGTAGGTACAGGGGGGTAGATGCTCCAAATTTTCAGAGCCTGCTGTCATATTAATGTAGCAAAAATGATGTCTGAGGGACCCCCTAAATACAGCCCTGTTGGCAAAAACGGTCTTTTGAAGGGAGCTAATAATCTGTTTGAAATTAAGTATTCACAAAAGTATTTAGGTATTTGGACTGTTTAGAATTTTAGAGTGTACATTGTGCAGATGTACTAGAACTTGTTTCCTCTTAATACAATGAGGAGTCAGGTGTTCATATTCTGCTACAGTAAGATCTTGTTCTTTATTTACCGAAGTGATTGAGTTGGTCTCTTGATTCAAACACTGAAACTTAGGGAATACAAGTATCTATTTATATCAGTAGGTAAACTGTTTTTTTTTTTTATTTATTTAAAATAAAGAAAAGGAGTTTTGATAGAGGGGATTGTAACCATGGAGGTCTTATTGTTCCGAAAGTAAAGAGAGGACAGGGTAGGTGAAAGCCAGCTGTTCCGAGAATAAACCTTATACCTGTTTAGGATAAAGTTCAGAAATTGAAGGCGAATTTTCATTATTTTACCCCATGTAGTATCTATTTACTTATATCAGGTAGAATAAACCTTATACCTGTTTAGGATAAAGTTCAGAAATTGAAGGCGAATTTTATTATTTTTACCCCATGTAATAAAGGTACTAATAGACATTAGAATGGCAGAACTCTATGCCTTGTCCATTCTTAACAATGTTTGGTCAGGGGAGTTCAAATTCTGCCACAGAAAATGATTCTCTGTTTGTGGGTTCGATTCCCGCACGGTGTGAACTTTATCCTAAAATAGATAACGTTCGTTCTCGGAACGGTTGGCTTTCTCCTATATTGTCTTCCTTCTCTCTTCACTTTCGGGACGATATGACCTCAGAAGTTACAGTTTCCTCTATCAAATTTCTCAAAAAAAAAAAAAAAAAAACTTTAATCTTTCTTCAGTACCTTCAGTGTCGTAAGTTTCATCCGATTTTCCCCCCAATATTCTGTAAACATTATAATGTAATTTGAATGAGAGTGTCCTCACTACACACGACACGATTTTTTTCCGAGCGACAAGCGGGAATGGACCTTAACCCCATACCTCTTGGTTATTTGCTTTCAGATTACTCCTACAGTAGGGGCTGTGCCTGAACCCCCCTACCCCTCTGTAAGCTCAGACATTGATGACGTCACTAATAAATCAGACTGCTCTGAAGAACCTGAAGTTCCTGATGAAGGTAAGACCATGGACCGTCTGTAAGCTCAGACATTGATGACGTCACTAATAAATCAGACTGCTCTGAAGAACCTGAAGTTCCTGATGAAGGTAAGATACTTGCGTTCAACTTGTTCGGAAACATGTCCAGGTAGAAAAAGGTTCATGTAGGTACTATTTGAATTTTAAACCAAAAGAAAAGTAGAAGTGTCTCAGTTTTCGAAAGGAAAATACGATTAGGTAGTTGTAGATTATGTGTTCGAATGATAATGTACATTATAGCTAAATGAATACTTATTTCAGTACTTACTTGAAGTTCAGAAAATCTGGACCATAGACCATGGACCCTGTTCTAGAATCTAGACTATGGACCATTGACCCTACTCTAGACTATGGACCATTGACCATAGACCATGGACCCTGTTCTAGACTATGGACCATTGACCCTACTCTAGACCATGGACCATCGACCATAGACCATGGACCCTGTTCTAGACTATGGACCATTGACCCTACTCTAGACCATGGACCATCGACCATAGTCTGGACCATAGACCATGGACCCTGTTCTAGACTATGGACCATTGACCCTAGTCTAGACCTAGACCATTGACCATTGCCGAGACCATCGACCCTTGCAAAAGTGTCCCCAAAACGGAGCTTTTGGAAACTTCTGCTATTTTAGATACCTACCCTTGAAATTTAGAGGTTAGAATGTTTAGGAGGACATGACAGGAGAAAGCCAATCGTTCCTAGAACAAACCTTACCTGTTTGGCATAAAGTTCGTCACACCGGGCGGGAATCCCGCGACCTAAAGTTTACAAGGCAGACGCGCTACTTTCTAAGCTAACCAGATAGGTAGGTAGTCGGAGTAGACTATTCTTTGGTCACTTTTGGTCCCGCGAAACGGAAGAGTCCACCTTAGAATCAAAATAAAGGCTCAGGAACTTTTCAGGGAAATGAGGAATAATGGACTCGTCCAAGGTCCAATAAAGGGGGGGGGTAAGCTCCCCAAGAGTTCAATGACCTTGAACTGTAATAATCTTTTGCATTCGTGTCAAGGTCAAGGTCGTTCATTGAGATCGAACTGCATGCGATAGGGAAAAAGTTGAGCACACTTGAGAAGCTTGGCTTTTTGGCGTTGGAGCACGGGCCGAGAACATCGTACACAGTTTATTTCCATCGTGAGACTAGTAGACCCTTGGGTTAATTTGATGACTTGGATTCGAACCACTAACCCCCGCATCCGAAGTCCGTCGTGCTAAGCACTGTTGGCGGAAAAACATCGGAAAATTAAAAATCGATTAGGCCATAGCTCCGGCACTGGTTGTCAGATCAAGCTCTAATCTGTAAAAAATAATTTAATATTTAATGCTGTTCAAACATGTTTTGTCACAATTAAGGGGTTCCTATTTAAGATTTTGAAGTTGGTCCCCTTGGAGCCGACTCTGGCTCCGGCCAAAATTTGGCGAGTAGGTCAAAAATTTGACCCGATTACTTACATTGCTTTCCTTCCTATAGAATAAGGAAAGTAAGTAAAAATGGTATTTTAAAAGATAAAATACTACCCTAAATTTCAGCTTCTCATCTTTAGCCGTTCAAAACTATTCAGGGGTCCCCAGACTTCAGCCTTTAACACTGCTGAGTTTGGTAATTGAAACTTGTCGTTTGGTTATCAATTTTATTTATAGTTTTCGCCTTCTTCTCTCTTGAATCTTTTAATACATTGCTACAGTACAGGACATTCGGAAAAAAATCGGATGAAACTCACGACAAGTGGGTACGGGCCTTTACCAGGGGATGCCCCAAATGGAGCAGTTGCAAATGGGTAAAAATTATTAATAAATGGTCGATTCCTATGTAAAAAGTAGTGAAAAATCCAAATCTGAGGTCAAAACTACGAAAAAGTAACTTTAAAAGGTCGAGAATTCAATTTTTAATTGCCGTTCTAATGAAAAAGTTCAAAGAGTTGTGACGTCAGATTTCACGTCAAAATGCGCAGAAACGCATGCGCACAAACAAACGAAGCGGGAGTCATGAATTTTGACGTCATCGCGTACGGGAGCGTATGCCGTGACGTCAAAGTTCACGATTTATCGGTATTTTTTAAATCCACTTATCTCGGGATCTAGAAGTCGTAGAAGAAAAAGAAAAATTCCCTAGTTTCTCATTTTTTTCTGCTCTTTGTCTTAAAAACCTCACCCAAGTAAGCGCAACTGCTCTATTACAGACTCATATATTTTAGGGGTACTAAATGCCCGAGAAGGGGGGGCCCGGATAACCTGCCCCTCTAAATACGGCCCTGTCATGGGAGTGGGATCGGGAACAGCCAGCAGCACGAGATTTTCTAGTTCAACCATCCGGATATCAACCACGCGCACCGTTGCTCCCCTTCAGTGACCCATTGGGAACTGCTAACTTCGTGGTAAAAGTAGGTACCTATATCCGAGCGCTTTATATATGGCCGCTATTTAGCTTCACTCTTAAAATGATCAAATATCCAGTGAGTTTGAACCTCCTTGAGAAAATGCTCTTGATTGGTGCTGCGCTCTCCCGGTGATGAAGTAAACTGAGTAGTCGATAAAAAATTTCGTGAGCAGTGGTGCCACCCTTTGAAGCATCAGATGAGGAAAACACTTTTCTTTTCGAACGAAAAATTCATTCAAATTCCATTACAAAGAAGATTTTCCGTGCAAAAATTGTAATTTTACGATTATGAAATCAAATTTTCATCATTTCATTCACAAAATCGATCGAAAATGTCTTTCTAGAAAAGGGGAAATTCGTCGTGAAAATATGCACTGAATCTCGTTGTGTGGCACTCTTGAATTCCACCATTTTGAAATGATTGTCATGAAGAAGTTTCAGAAGTGAAATTTCTTGTCGAGTAGGCAACTCATTTCTACCTTTTTTTTTACTTTTTGATAAGTAAAAAATACCGTGTCAATATTGTTAATTAATCATAATTTACTTTGATTTTCTGTTTTTCTTTCTTTTTTTCGTTATTAGAATCCTCTATTTTAATACACGGGATTAGGATTGTCAAACCTTTTCATCATAAACTTTTGACATTAAACTTTTTGAAGAGTGAAAAAGTCTTTTGAAAGTCTCCACATGGTTTCCGGGTTTTTTAATTAAATATCCACTCGAAAGACATCTATTGTAAAGTCATTTGCGAATTAAGAAAGCACCAGCATAAACATTGTGAAAAATGTAATTAAATATCCACTCGAAAGACATCTATTGTAAAGTCATTTGCGAATTAAGAAAGCACCAGCATAAACATTGTGAAAAATGTTGAGTGTAAATAAGTTATAGTTTTATTTTTCAATAAAACTTGCTGAACTGTACGTGCTTTTCCTCTACTTGTAAATGTATGTACAGACGGATCAAGAATCAGGTAATGCAATCTCAAATAGTTACTCCTTACTTTTTCCTCTATGTTGCATGTTTTTTACTTTCTTTCTTTCCTGAAGAATGATTTGCTGATCAAAAAATTCAATTTTTAATTCGGTTCAAGTGCTTGCATTGATAATTTATTTTGATCTCTCTCCTCTCTCTTGTCTTCATCCCACTGACTCAAGCACAGTCCTATTATAGGCCTACATTTCATTACAATTTTTATTTTTATTTATTTCTGAATGACAAATGTCTCATGAGAAATTTCTTATACAATAAAAGTGAAATAGGTATTGTATCTGAAGTAGTTTTTGGTATGCTTCTTAAAATAAAAGACATTTATGTTAAGGTTTTCATAATGGGCTCTCTGTGGGGGATGTGGGTTGGTCAGTTGTTTAGATAAAGTTGATGATTCAAGTTGTGAAATGATTAGATATTTATCAAGTATTGATTTCAGTAAGTTATAATGAGAAAGGTTTTTGGGTTTTGTGTTTGTAATAATATTTCAGTTAATAATGCATGGCAAACTGGAAATGAGCACATTTGAAGCTTCATAACATCATAACTTCTGAGTTTAAACGGGTTACCTGGGGTAGGAAAATATTAATTGTGTGTTGCATGATTTCTTTAACATCTCCACAGTATGTAGGTAGGTAAGTATTAAAAATGAAATATAAATACACAAGTAGGTACCTACTTATAAAATAACAAACCAAAACTTAGGACAACATGTTTCATTAGGTACTTAGGTTTTTTTTTTTCTTTAGAATAAATGTGAAGTACTTAGGTACTTACTTTTATCAAAAATAAATAAATTACAGTAAGTACCTACTTACTTGGTCATAACTGTAGGTTTGCAGGAAAAAAAGCAATTAACTAACATGTTCTTCCAGTAAGACATTCTGTTGAAAGTTTACTGGAAGAACCAGTCCATCTCTGTTAGTGTCTGACCCAACACGCAACACTGCAAAGTTTTAGCCAATTTCTAAGTACATACTTAATTTGCTCTTTTTAGTTCCTGAAGCATTAAGACTATATTAGGTTTAATTCCCCCACTTCAAGTCACCTTGAAGGCTAAGAGCTTTCTTCAAAATGTTGGGCCCTATAAAAACATGCATTATTGTCATGGTAATTTG
The DNA here is from genome assembly GCF_000475195.1 of Diaphorina citri. Taxonomy (NCBI): domain Eukaryota; kingdom Metazoa; phylum Arthropoda; class Insecta; order Hemiptera; family Psyllidae; genus Diaphorina; species Diaphorina citri. The sequence goes on from NW_007378688.1 coordinate 18,653, forward strand.
AGTATTGTCAATAGCATTGTGCAGATTTACTAGAACTTGTTTCCTCTTAATACAATGAGGAGTCAGGTGTTCATATTCTGCTACAGTAAGATCTTGTTCTTTATTTACCGAAGTGATTGAGTTGGTCTCTTAATTCAAACACTGAAACTTAGAGAATACAAACACCATTAACATTGCTATAGACAATCAAGGTTGCTCCAAATTATGATGGTCTTTGATGTAGCTACATTATTCTTCTTCAATGCATTACCTGCAAAAGAAGATAGCTTTGATGTTGTAATAAAAAAAGTATTTACCACCTTATCTAAATAGCAGATCACTATACCTTTACCATTCTAACATAATGTTTGGTTGGAGGAGTTTATATTCTGCCACAGAAAATGAGGTTCTCTGTTTCGAAATGGATTGCTTGTTATGTTTCTATGTGCGATTCATTACCACTTGGAGAATACAGACCTTTGTAAGTATTTGTAGGTAATGTCTGTTTTTAAAGTAAGCATGTACCTATGTAGATTCCAAGGAATTTAATGTGAATAATTTTGCATTGATTTCTTGTTTTTTTTTTTTTTCTCTGATTATTTTCTGTAAACTTGAAACTTTCTTTTTCTTGAAATACAATCAGCCCAGGATTTGATGTAGGTACAGGGGGGTAATTATTAGGTTTAATTCCCCCACTTCAAGTCACCTTGAAGGCTAAGAGCTTTCTTCCAAATGTTCGGCCCTATAAAAACATGCATTATTGTCATGGTAATTTGAGTATTGTCAATAGCATTGTGCAGATGTACTAGAACTTGTTTCCTCTTAATACAATGAGAAGTCAGGTGTTCATATTCTGCTACAGTAAGATCTTGTTCTTTATTTACCGAAGTGATTGAGTTAGTCTCTTAATTCAAACACTGAAACTTAGAGAATACAAACACCATTAACATTGCTATAGACAATCAATGTTGCTCCAAATTATGATGGTCTTTGATGTAGCTACATTATTCTTCTTCAATACATTACCTGCAAAAGAAGATAGCTTTGATGTTGTAATAAAAAAGTATTTACCACCTTATCTAAATAGCAGATCACTATACCTTTACCAGAGGTAGGCGTCCACAACGGAGAACTGACCATCGACCCTCACCTAGTACCGACCCAAGAGAAAAACTAACCATGATAATGAATAGAAGTGTCCTCAACGGAGCCTTGACCATAGCTGCGACCATAGTACCGACCCTCGCTGAAAACCAAGAAATTGAGCTGAGTTTTTTCTCTGCGATGGTCGATGATCTCGGCAAGGGTCAATGGTACATGGTCACCGTTGTGGCCGCGTACTTTTACTTGGGAGCTAGGATTATTGCACCCGATTGATTACTTTAGTAATCCCAATATTTTTGCACTGCAATCGAAATACGGACTACATAATATGTGCAATCAAAATAGGACCTAATCGATGCTCATTCTTCCTGTGGACATTTTATCTCTGAAAATACAAAATACAGTCGAAATTATCTAAGTGGGAAAAAATTGTGGCCCCTTATTTTTTTTTTTTTAAACCTGTTTAAATGGGAAATTTAATACTTCTTAGTATCCACCAGATTGGGTTTCTTTTAATACCCCCACTTGGTGCTTGTTATATTGACTTTATATTGACGTCAGCTCCCATGGCGTAGTGGTCACTGCGCTCGCCTTGCACGCGGGAGACCCGGGTTCGATTCCCGGCGGGGTCAACAAATTTGATTCTCTGTTTCGAAATGGATTGCTTGTTGTGTTTCTATGTGCGATTCATTACCACTTGGAGAATACAGACCTTTGTAAGAGAGACAGGACTATGATTAGAAGGGGGAGATGACTCATAATCTAGGAGTGGAGTTGACTACTTGCGTTCAACTTGTTCGGAAACATGTCAGGTAGAAAAAAGTTCATGTAGGAATGTAGGTACTATTTGAATTTTGAACCAAAAGAAAAGTAGAAGTGTCTCAGTTTTCGATAGGAAAATACGATTAGGTAGGTAGTTGTAGATTATGTGTTCGAATGATAATGTACATTATAGCTAAATGAATACTTATTTCAGTACTTACTTGAAGTTCAGAAAAGAAATATTACAAATAAGCAAAGTTTTTTCTCAGTGTAGCTAGGGTTCGGAAAAGACATTCACAAAATTACCCAAGTAGTTTTCTTTGTCATTATGTCACATAAATTTTTGATAACTATTACAAATAAGCAAAGTTTCTTCTCAGTGTAGCTAGGGTTCGGAAAAGACATTCACAAAATTACCCAAGTAGTTTTCTTTGTCATTATGTCACATAAATTTTTGATAACTTAACTTTACTCTCTTTTTCTGTAAAAATGGGCGCCTTTTAAAATAGGTAAAGAAAACAAAAAGATACTTAGTACTAGGCTTTCTGCTGTTCTTTTTTAAGAGGCTTGGTAGAGGGAACTGTAACTACTAAGGCCTTATCGTCCCGAAAGCAAAGAGAAGGAAGACAGGATAGGAGAAAGCCAGCCGTTCCGAGAACGAACCTTATCTGTTACGATAAAATCCGCCCGGGGCGGGAATCGAACTCGCAAACATACTGAAAGATAAGTATAGATAAAGAGACAGGAAAAGTGAGAGGAAAAGGTGTAAAAAAGTGGTGATAGAAGCAATTAGTAATAGATAGTACGAGTATGAGTCGTTCTGTTCTCAATTAACATTCCTCTGGGAGATAGGAGATAAGCAGAGTGATTCATTCATTCATATTTCATCTTTTCAGACTCCCTGAGTATGGAATCTCATTGATAACATTTAGGATTTTAGGTAGATACAAGAAGTACCTACCTAACAGTAGTTTATCAATCTCAGTGGTGTAGTGGTTAGCACGGTGCACTTGGGATCTCTAAGGTTGGTAGTCGAAGCACAAGTCATAAAATTTAGTGTCTTTTATCAATTGGGGAACGAAAAAATTGAAACAAATAGTTCAAACCAAGTTTACACAAGTGTAGAGTTATAGAAATGGTCTAGTGATGATTGGTAGCTGGATTATTGCGATATAAGTATGTATTTGGAAAAATCCTACAATGCTGCAGAGAGCACCAAAGTTGTGATATAGTAACACAAAGAAAAGACATTTATTTATTTTTATTTATTTATTTATATTGACTTTAATTTTACCTTACCATGTACTTAACTACCTATGACTTGGCATGTGTGTGTTGCAGGGAAAACCTAGCAAATGATGCCTATCTCCTATCGCAGATGGATAATGACCAGTATGTGCCGATATGGACCGTCGCCAACTTCAATCAGGTGAAGAAACTCACCAAGGATATTAAGCTCATCACTGAGGTGTTGCGAGGTAAGATATCTTAATTATAATTAGAGAACCTCTGATTTTTCCTCAGAAACGTGGAAAAAGATATAATATTTTTGAAAGTAAGAAAAAAACGATAAGTTACACTATGAAATAGACGAGAGAAAAGATTATGCTAGGAAAAGTGCCAAAATTTGCTAAAATAATTTGGATTATTGGTTAGGTTTATATTTGACATCCTTTATTAGACTAGGTTTATATTAGAAAACAAGTATCCATGAACATATAAACTGTCAGAAATAATGTAAAAGAATTTCTTTTTTTTTATCCTCTTTGAATATAATCCGTTTTGGTATAAAAGTCAAGGAAGTGTTTATCTGCGCAGATTATTAGAACCTGATGTGTCCCTTACTTGATGATCCATGAGGTGTCGAAATTCTGCTACATTAGCTGCACATGCTATGGTTATCTTGGTGATAGTGGCGTCATTTTGTATCCGGTCATTATTCTTATAACTATGGCGTACATTTCTATAAATTTAATTCGTTTATTAATCGAGGGAATCATTATGTTCCTTTTTATGCAATTTCCAATAAACCTTCACCTATTTCAATTTATTTTTTAAATCGTAGGAATTAGAGGACCATTTTTCAATTCCCAAGTTCCAAATAAACGATAAACCTTTATTACTTTGTTCTTTATGTACTTATTTGAATTTGATTTTTTCCTTGTTCTTATTATTATTATTATTATTTTTTTTTAGAATGAAATTTATACATTGAACGGACCTTTTTTTAATATTGTCTTTGGTCGGGGGGTTTTTTTTTCTTCAATTTACATACTACTATTAAAGAGCGCTTTATCGAAAAAAAAAATCCAACTTTTTTTTACGGACCAATAATATGTTATGTATGAAATCCAATAATATCAAAATATACAGGGTACTCCATCCACTCACCCCCTCCCCCGTGTGTTTGTATACAGAGTCTCCCAACGTACAAGTGGACGAGGAAGGGATCAAGGTGCGGCCCAATCACAAGCGATGTATCGTCATTCTGCGCGAAATCCCCGACTCGACCCCTCTCGAGGAAATTCGGGGCCTGTTCTCGGGAAAATCTTGCCCTCGGTTTATTTCGTGCGAGTTCGCGCACAACAACTCGTGGTACATCACGTTCGAGAATGATGAGGATGCGCAGAAGGCGTACAGATATCTGCGCGAAGATGTGCGAGAATTCCAGGTAAGTGAGCATGATGATTTCTCAATAAGGTATCCGATAGGTATATGATGTTTTTATATTTTACTAGCTGAATTCCGTCGCTTCGCTCCGGAATCCCGCTAGTTCATCCCGAGGCATGGCCAAACTTGTGGAAAAGGCATGATAGCCAACCTCAGTAGTGTAGGTAGTGGTTAGCGCGGTGGACTTGGGATCTCTAAGGTTGGTAGTCGAAGCACAAGTCATAAAATTTAGTGTAGTTTATCAATTGGGGAACGAAAAAATTGAAACAAATAGTTCAAACCAAGTTTACACAAGTGTAGAGTTATAGAAATGGTCTAGTGATGAGTTTTGTGAGCATGCTCCGATACTGCTCACGAGCACGTACCGAAAACATCGTACACAGTTTATTTCCATTGTGAGACTAGTAGACCCTTGGGTTAATTTGATGACTTGGATTCGAACCACCAACCCCCGCATCCGAAGTCCGTCGTGCTAAGCACTGTTGGCGGAAAAACATCGGAAAATTAAAAATTGATTAGGCCATAGCTCCGGCACTGGTTGTTGGATCAAGCTCTAACCTGTAAAAAATAATTTAATATTTAATGCTGTTCAAACATGTTTTGTCACAATTAAGGGGTTCCTATTTAAGATTTTGAAGTTGGTCCCCTTGGGGCCGACTCTGGCTCCGGCCAAAATTTGGCGAGTAGGTCAAAAATTTGACCCGATTACTTATATTACTTTCCTTCCTATATAATAAGGAAAGTAAGTAAAAATGGTATTTCAAAAGATAAAACACTCTCCTAAATTTCAGCTTCTCATCTTTAGCCGTTCAAAAACTATTCAGGGGTCCCCAGACTTCAGCCTTTAACACTGCTGAGTTTGGTAATTGAAACTTGTCGTTTGGTTATCAATTTTATTTAATTGCTTTCCTTCCTATAGAATAAGGAAAGTAAGTAAAAATGGTATTTTAAAAGATAAAATACTACCCTAAATTTCAGCTTCTCATCTTTAGCCGTTCAAAACTATTCAGGGGTCCCCAGACTTCAGCCTTTAACACTGCTGAGTTTGGTAATTGAAACTTGTCGTTTGGTTATCAATTTTATTTATAGTTTTCGCCTTCTTCTCTCTTGAATCTCCCTACACACGCTAGCTAGATAGGTACTGAGTACCTACATATGTACCTGTCAGTAGGTACCTATCACATAGGTACTCAGTACCTACCTTGCTGTCATATTTCACTCATCATGACGGAAAACACCTGTAATTTGAATTCTGCTACCTACTAGCTACTGGCTCCCTTATACCTATCTATTGACTATACATATTCCTGTTTGGGTATACCATGTGATAAATTAATATGATGTTAACGTCGACCAAACTATCTTAGCTTGGAGGGTAGCGTGTCTGCCTTGTAACCGCTAGGTGGATACATATTCCTGTTTGGGTATACCATTACCATGTGATAAATTAATATGATGTTAACGTCGACCAAACTATCTTAGCTTGGAGGGTAGCGTGTCTGCCTTGTAACCGCTAGGTGGTGACTATACATATTCCTGTTTGGGTATACCATGTGATAAATTAATATTGGTAATGATAACTATAATATAAGCCATGATGTTGATGTTAACGTCGACCAAACTATCTTAGCTTGGAGGGTAGCGTGTCTGCCTTGTAACCGCTAGGTGGCGGGTTCGATTCCCGTGCGGGGCGGATTTTATCGTGACCATGATTGTGAGGTTTGTTGTTTTAACGGTTGGCTTTCTCCTATCTTGTCTTTCCTCTCTTCGCTATAAGATTTACTTAAGCAGATACCTACAGTTCCCTCTATCAAACCTTTTTTTTCTTAAACTAAATTTGAATAATTAGATACTAAGTAGTTACTTAGCTAAGTAACCTTACTTACATAACATTTAGTTTACTTACTAAGAGTTTTTCCCCGTTAAAAAGGTACAGTTATTAATTGGTCACTTATTATTTATCGAAGGAAGTAAAGTCCAAAGGCAAAGATAGAAATAGACTACTTATTTTTCTTTTCGTTGGGATACGAATACAAAAGATTGATGTCTTTGAAATTTGTTAAAGATATGAAATACATACTAGAGGGTTCTTTTTGATGATACTTTGGTCCCTGTCGGTCGGGTCTTGGGAGCGACGTAGTCCTTTTCTCCCAGTGAGTTCAACAAATCACTGATCAAAGTTCACTCTCTTTTTTTATTCTCAGTAAGTACGAAAATAGGTACCTTTCTCATTTTAGGTACCTTTCCTTATCAACAATCTCAACACAATGAAATGATGATATTCATTCCGGTTCAATCCTTCACATAGTTAGACTAAAAATAAAATAATTTAAATGATTGGTACTCATATGCTCTTGATCAACCATTATTTTAAAAAGAGCCCCTTTTCTGTTTTTTATCTTTGTGCATATGTATTTAGGAAGAATCTCCACTTGTCATTTCGCAGATTATTAGAACCTGATGTGTCCTTTACTTGATGATCCATGAGGTGTCGAAATTCTGCTACATTAGCTGCACATGCTATGGTTATAAGGCTGGCTAAGTTTAAACTAGTGAGTTTAAACTCGGTTTAAGTTTAACTTTATATTAAGCAATCTCATTGGTTGATTTGATTTTTTAAAAAATCAAAATTTTTAGCCAATCACATTTCTTAAACTGAGTTTAAAACTTAGAGGGAGTCTAAACTCACCTTGTGGACCTGACCCTTAGCCAAGTATTTTGTCGTTAGTTTTGTATTATTATAGGAGAAATTACTTACTGTAGGAGAAAATGAGTTTAATGAGAAGGTTTCAGCAGACTCATGTCCTTGATTTCTGTGCTTGTCCAATAAGATTTCAAGTGTTTTTGTTCTGCCACAGAATAATCGCATATCATAACGTCAAAGCTTTGAATTTACTCCTTGTGTTTCAAAGTGACGTGGATATGTACAGTCCACTTCAACTGGGAAGTCCGATGACCTTTGGGTGCGCACTCGTCAAAAAATAGCTCGTTGATTAACAAGTAAGCATAAAGCTTTGAATTTACTCCTTGCAATTCAAAGTGACGTGGATATGTACATTGTATCAACACTCGCTCTTATTTGATTTGGCAGTGAATAGTTGAGATAAGAAGTGTACTAGAAGTCTTTTATGAAACGAAGGGAGCTGTAGGTTTTATGATTTTTTTGTTTGTTCTGCGATAACTCGGGAATTGCTTGCCGGATTTGAATGAAAATTCAACGAAAATGTTATAAACGTTCGCTATAAATGTTATAAATGTTCTCAGATTTTTACAAAGACTTGAAGCTTTGAATTTACTCCTTGTAATTCAAAGTGACGTGGATATGTACATTGTATCAACACTCGCTCTTATTTGATTTGGCAGTGAATAGTTGAGATAAGAAGTGTACTAGCATTCTTATAACTATGGCGTACATTTGTATAATTTTCTGAGGAAAACTTGAAAAATTTAAAGCTCTGTTAGAATTATCCGAAGCGCTGAAGCTGGATCCACACCATACAGAAAATTAGATGTAGTATTGATTGACCCCCGGGTCCACTCGGTGTTTAACTCTCGGATAAGCAATATCTGTTCGCCTTTGTTTGTTTTTTATATTTCAAATCAACCAATCAGATTGCTTACCTAATCCAAACGTTAAACTTAAACAAAGCTTAACGCACTTTGTGGCCCCAGCCATAAGACTTAACACAAGTGTGGACCAAGCTTTAATCCAAATTATTGTGCCAGACGCTTTTGGTAAAAAAAAACCTACCTATTAGTTATTACTTTGACATAATTAAGGAGGACGGTAGCGCTCTGCCGCGTTAAGTTAAGAAAGTTTGACAGCGCTATAGATGGGACAAGTCATATTAAAAGTGTTGTTCTGGTGTTGTGTGTGTTCACAGGAAACGTGTACATGAATGGGGATATTGGTAAAGTGGTGCCGGGGGGCGGGGCAACAGGCAGCGAGTCTCTAACCTCAGTACCGGCGGGAGCGTCCAATGAGTTTGGCGGTATGAACGGCACAGTAGAGGCGGATAGTGGAACTTATAGTGCGGCCGAGAGTCAGGAGCATAACCAACGCCCTAGCGGCGGAGTACCCATGGATCAACTCAAACAGTTGCTACTGGCTCAGCTCGAGTATTACTTTTCAAGGTAAGAACCTTTTCTTATGAAAATCCTACACACAGTGTAAGTAGGTAGGTGTCCACAACGGAGAACTGACCATCGACCCTCACCTAGTACCGACCCAGGAGAAAAACTAACCATGATAATGAATAGAAGTAATTTGCGCGAACGACCTACTGTACGTAGTGTTAAAGCGCTTTAAAGGAAAAAAAAAAAAAAAAGAATAGAAGTGTCCTTAACGGAGCCTTGACCATAGCTGCGACCATAGTACCGACCCTCGCAGAAAACCAAGAAATTGAGCTGAGTATTTTCTCTGCTAAAATTTTTTAGCCAATCACATTTCTTAAACTGAGTTTAAAACTTAGAGGGAGTCTAAACTCACCTTGTGGACCCGACCCTTAGCCAAGTATTTTGTCCTTAGTTTTGTATTACTTACTGTAGGAGAAATTAGTTTTATATTATTTACTGTAGGAGAAAATGAATTTAACGAGAAGGTTTCAGCAGACTCATGTCCTTGATTTCTGTGCTTGTCCAATGAGATTTCAAGTGTTTTTGTTCTGCCACAGAATAATCGCATGTCATAACGTCAAAGCTTTGAATTTACTCCTTGCGATTCAAAGCGACGTGGATATGTACATTGTATCAACACTCGCTCCTGTTTGATTTGGCAGTGAATAGTTGAGATAAGAAGTGTACTAGAAGTCTTTTATGAAACGAAGGGAGCTGCAGGTTTTATGGTTTTTTTTGTTTGTTCTGCGATAACTCGGGAATGGTTTGCTGGATTTGAATGAAAATTCAGCGAAAAGGTTATAAACGTGGGTATAAAAAAAAAAAAAAAAAAAAAAAAAAATTTTTTTTTTTTAAATTGTGAATTTCACCAATGACTATGGAAGGTTTCATTAATGGGAGAATTTTTAATCGTCCACAAATTAGCTTATAACAATCCAAGAAGGAGTTTTTAATGATCCAAAAAAGAGTTTTTTTTTAAACTCCTTTTTGGATTATTAAAAGCTTTTTTTTGGACGATTCTCCCATTAGTGAAATCCCTGATTAAGTCATTGGTGAAACCCACCATCAATCTATTTGATTAAATTGGCAGAACTCTATGCCTTGTCCATTCTAACATTATGTTTGGTCAGGGGAGTTTATATTCTGCCACAGAAAATGAGATTCTCTGTTTCGAAATGGATTGCTTGTTATGTTTCTATGTGTGATTCATTACCACTTGGAGAATACATGCTTTTTGCTCAAATCATATCATAAATTTTTTTATGGTAAAACAGCTTTTTCACTATTCTTGTGGATATTGATAATCTTTTTATACTGGTAATGCCGGGATTTAGGTATCGCTAGTCGATTGCTTTTACTCAAATCATATCATTAATTTTTTGTGGTAAAACAGCTTTTTCACTATTCTTGTGGATATTGATAATCTTTTTATACTGGTAATGCCGGGATTTAGGTATCGCTAGTCGATTGATGAAGTAGCTCCTCAACTGTCTCTACGAGGCTAAGTGTACCCTGAACCTTAAACACAGAACCCAAATCGAACCTCGGCCACGAGGTGCTTTTCACTCAAATAGACTACACTAATTTCTATGCATTAAAAACTTAAAATGAACATGGTATTTTTTCTCCTAACTAAGAAAAGGGAACTTTTCGTGAATTTTATTTTTTATTATTATTATTATTAATTTTTTTTTTTTTTTTGAACAAAAACCAGTTTATTTTTCAAGATGGAATTTTATCGATTAATGTTTACCGAGTACTCATTTTTTCACTCCAAAATTTCCAACTTCCCCAGGTAGCAAGGTCGAAGGAAGAAAGAGGACGAACTCCTGCCCCCTCTCATCGTGATAGTAATGCCCCCCTCTGTAACCTCGTCCCTGTCTGTATCTGCCAGTCGATCTAGTAATGTTGCGCGAGTCATCGCCACCATGCGAAAAATATAGTAAGCATCATTGAAGGGACGAAGTGGAACTCCAAGTTTTTGCCTCTAACTGTCCTTGTCCCCCGCAGCGCAGACTATCGAACACCTGATTTTGATGTCATTTTGCAACCAAGTTTACATCAATTTGTTCATCCAGAACTCAGTTAGATCCCCCTGTACCGTCTTATGATGCTCCTTTTATACTATGGATTAATTTAATGGAGACACACATCTGTCGTTTCCACTATGTTTGAGTCTAGATCTTGG
>NW_007378688.1:30394-32014 GCF_000475195.1 Diaphorina citri
CCCGTTCAGCTTCCCCGCTTCCCCGAGTAGTGATTCTGGACCCGCCCCTGCCCCGACACCTACCACATCCCTGTCTTCTGAGCATCAGACTACCTCTCCTGCTACCCCTGTATCCGCGCCTGTTCCTGCTCCCCCTGCTCCTAATGCTCCTGCTAACACTGCTGCTACCACCCCGGCCTCCAATGCTGCTGCTCCAGCAACACCCTGGGAGAATAGGTGAGTCACTGAGCGTGAACAGAGTGAGTGAGTTGAATAAATGAACTACTCTTTTGAGTGGACTCTTTTTCTTTTCGAATCTCGGCCAGGCCGCAAATTATCTGACCTAACTTTACTGATGTACCTACCTTACATTGCACAAGGTTAAATAGTATTTAGATGTTACCTTGGGCAATAATTTCGCCCTTTTCAATTTCTTCTACTTGTGTACATTGAATTGAAATCAATAAGTAGTCTAAATCTGTAAAAGTCAAGGAAGTGTTTATCTGTGCAGATTATTAGAACCTGATGTGTCCTTTATTTGATGATCCATGAGGTGTCGAAATTCTGCTACATGAGCTGCACATGCTATGGTTATCTTAGTGATAGTGACGTCATCTTGTATCCGGTCATTATTCTTATAACTATGGTGTACATTGACCTAGAAAAATTTCCCATGCTTTGAACATTTTTCATTGCTTTTTTCCATTCCTTTTATCTTGTGATTAAACGTTAAATCATTACACAAGGGGCTGTATATATTTGGGATTATTAGAACCTGATGTGTCCTGTACTTGATGATCCATGAGGTGTCGAAATTCTGCTACATAAGCTGCACATGCTATGGTTATCTTAGTGATAGTGACGTCATCTTGTTTCCGGTCATTATTCTTATAACTATGGCGTACATTGACCTAGAAAAATTTCCCATGCTTTGAACATTTTTCATTGCTTTTTTCCATTCCTTTTATCTTGTGATTAAACGTTAAATCAGTTGAAATAACGAAATTGGAAATCTGATTTTTAGATTTTAAAGTGTGGATTCGAATTATCCAATCAGATTTGTTAATCCCATTGGCTTAACTTAATCCCTATGTTTCACAGGTTATCAACGTCTGACGTGGTGCGGGGGGTGTCGAAGAAGTCCCTTAGCTCCTCCCCCTCCCTGCCTTTAGCCACGCCCTCCACCCCTGCTGGTACCGCCTCCCAGGACACTACCATTACCGCTCCCCTCCCCTCTACTACTAGTCAAAATAATTCTACCAATAGCACTTCTTCCTACCATCAAAATGATAAGTGAGTATGTTCTCAACAAATTGTATAGGAACAATTTTTTTTTCTTCACTTAAGCACTTTTCGGAGTGATTGTTATATGGACCTGGGATCTACGTGGTTATAGTTTAGGTATACTTTATTTACTGTAAATGTTTTTTCTTTGTATTTTTTTTTTAGCGACATGTGAAAATTCAATACAGTGTTGCCAAATCTGTACTGAACGAGTAAAGACCAATCTGGCGACACTGTACGAGTAAAGACCAATCTGGCGACACTGTACGAGTAAAGACCACGTCATGTAGGCGTCTTCTGATTGGTTCAAAGGTTTTCGTACATGTTTTTTTTTTTTTTTTTTTTTTTTTTTTTTTT
>NW_007378688.1:32723-54980 GCF_000475195.1 Diaphorina citri
CTTTTTAGTCCGTCCTTCCTTTATTATTACTAATAATAAAAGGTATAGTGGACGGACTATTGTATTCGCTTCGGTGTCGGTCTGTCCGTCAGTCTGTCTGTCTGTCTGTCTGTCTGTCCCCATGGAAGGACTTATCCAAACCTGGTCGACCTATATATATCAAGTTTTTGGGGGATTTTTTTCACATTTTCTCACACAAATGAGGTCTGATCTTGAAATTTGTCGCGACGACCTATGAACTTAAAGCGAGAAAGTTTTAGATAACACTTCAGTCGTTATTTTAAGACCGGACGTGTGTTAAGCTACGCCGAGCAAGGCCAATAAATGGATGGGTGACTTGAACCTTATATTGGGAATAAAGGGAGAACGGGCTCTAGTCTTGATTTTAAATCATTACATGAAAGTAAAATCGAAAAATCAAATCAAGAATAATAATAAACTGAATATTAAACAAATTAGGTAGGTACATAGGTACTGATCGAATAAACTACGGGCTAAATAATTCCCGGAGGGACGGGCCCAGCTTGTTATAATCTGACCTCACAACTCTTTGAACTTTTTCATTTGAACGATACATAAAAATCGAATTTTCGAACTTTGGAAGACTTTGTTTCGAAGGTTTGACTTCAGATTTGGATTTTTCACATCTCTAGGTAGGAATCGAACTTTTTTTTTGATAATCTGTTGAATTTAATTTCCGATTCTCTGTGTTCGCAGGCTGTGACTAGTGTACATAATTGTAATTCTAATAGTAAAACTTCACACATAAATAGAGGAGGCTAACGAGAAAGATAGATATATAGAAAGAGAAGGGGGGAAGAGAGAGAAAGAGGGGTAAGAGAGAGAAAGGTTTTATACATGGGCTCTGCCCATTGATTTGTTAAAATCTAAAAAAAAAAACTGAGAAATTTTAAAGGGGGCCAATAATAGGGATAGGGACATTTTTTAGGGGGCGAAAAACGGTTAGGGAGTAGGTACTCTTAGAAGTACAAAGGAACTGCTTAGATACATACCCTTACAGTATAGGTAACGTATACAGTGGGCACCTAAATACATAATCTTGGTTCATTATAGGTATGTATGTATGTATGTATGATGTACATAATTATCAAAGGCCACACTATGTATAGGTCCTTGCCAGCTAAGTTTTCAAGGTACTTTTATATATTAGATAGTAAGTAGGAATGTTTGTCTATGTCTATGTGAATCGCTGAGTGTAAAAAGGGGGTTAGTCACATATTTCCGAATTTCACTTTTTTACAGTTTTAGATTCCTGATGGGTGGACGACGGTTCGTTTAATCTAATGTAAAAATGGGAGTTGTCCGACAAACATAACTTGCTATTTTGGCCCAAAAATGACCAGGGAAAGTATTGCAACCGATTTGACTAAAAATTATACAATAATAAAGAAAAAAACGTGTATTTTTCTTGAAAGTTCAGTCATTGCCTATTTTTCTCTGTTTTAAAAAATTGACAAAAAACATACTAACTATCCCATGTGATTTCCTAAGGTAGACAGTAATAATGATGGTTCATTGTTTACTAGGGCATTAAAATTATAATCATACAGACTTGTACACAAATGGGTACGGTAAAAAGAAAAAAAGTCGGTGCAAATGTAATTGAGTGTAAAAAGGGGATTAGTCCACTTTTTATAATGGCATTCAGGGGCCTTATTCCTAAACCGAATTTTAAAATTTTCAATGGAAAATGACCGCAAAGAACTCCTTGAGAATGTATATTATTTATGTGATTTGTTTTAGTCCATTAGTTTCCAAACAGAACAGTTTTTTGTCTCTCCTGAAAAATTACATTTTTGGACTAATCCCCTTTTTACAATCAGCGATTCATGTATAAGTACTTATACAACATTGTACATATAGGTATGCTAAAAATAACTTGTATGATTTGTTCATATCGCACCCACACACTGTCTCAACAGTGTTGACAGCAGAACAGCATGCAGGCTATTAATTGTCTATTCAGAACAAGAATATAGGAACAATCTAGAGCTAGCTAGACTATGATTCTAGAGCTCAGGACTGTCAAATCTCGCAACCAACGAGAGCAATCGTGTTTTCCTTTCGAAAATTGAGACAATTTCCCCTCTTAAAGAACGCCACTCCATCTTGGATTTTCAATGGTTTAGGCTTTAGGGCTTAGGCGCTATTACGCCATCTAGTGGTTGAACTTCCCCCTCCTTGAAAAGAGGGAAAATGAGCTTCAGAAGGGGGCAAATCATCTCAGATCTTGGGACCAAGATCTGTCACAGACCGTCTGAGAAATCTAGATCTCAATTGCGGGCATAAGTGATGGACATCAGCGTGAGTGACCGGCAGGCTCAATTTCAAATCTAGAAAAATGCCAGCCTAGTTAGCTTAGTTGGTAGTGCGTCTGCCTTGTAAGCGCTAGGCCGCGGGTTCGATTCTCGCCCGGGGCGGATTTTGAATATTCACGGCCGCGTGTTTATCAAATGACACAGAGCGCGGCAAATTTTGAATTTGAAAGTCATATGACCGCTGTCACTTGTGTTAAGTAACGTTGTCTGTGGTCGATACCCTGATGGGTCGAAGGTGACAACTTCTAGTCTGGTTTGTGGTTAATAATCAGAATAATCTACACAACAATCCAGGATGCAAGAGAACACCCAGTTTCAAGTTGTCAACAATTTGAGTGCAAACAAGTTCAAGAGGAAGTTGGAACGGAAACTAAACAGATATGAGAAACTGTTTGAAAAGGAGAACTTTACCACCTCTTCGCCCGATGGAGACCCGGTTTGGGCGGACTCCCGACCTTTGGCGGAGTCCTAGAAGGGAGAAGAAGAAAACTTGGAAAAAGTCGCGAGGAATTTTGAGGCGAGAGACTTGGGATAATGTAGCTCTAATAAACGAAAATGACGATGTTAAAACGAATCCTGACTAATATCGAACAAATTTTGTAATTGTTTCTTCGCCCGATGGAGACCCGGTTTGGGCGGACTCCCGACCTTTGGCGGAGTTCTAGAAGGGAGAAGAAGAAAACTTGGAAAAAGTCGCGAGGAATTTTGAGGAGAGAGACTTGGGATAATGTAGCTCTAATAAACGAAAATGACGATGTTAAAACGAATCCTGACTAATATCGAACAAATTTTGTAATTCTTATGGGCTCACGGTTCAATCCCAAGTACAACATGGATTTTATAATGTAAGGTGGTAGAAAATGTCTCCAGAATTACTCTTGTCTTGTGATTGCCTTCCACTCAAGAGTCCACTGAACTTGTTAGTTCTAGTGCTCCAAACTCACCAAATTTTTCTTGGTTTTGTATTAACTGACTTCTAGGTCTCAACAAAAAACACAAAAGGTAAGGTAAGATCATAAAGCCAAATGCTCTACTCTTTGTAACCCAAATGCACAAACCAACACCTTCCATTTTCCTTTACAGACTCTGCTCATATGTAAGTGTTGCTTTTTTTTATGAAATTATCAAAATTATCATTAAATTCAACTACCTAAATATGTACCTATACGTACTTATTTAAAAATAAATTCACCTACTTTAACTGAATAGAAAATAGAAACACTTTCCAACTAGTTCTATCCCACTGATATATAGGTAACTAACGCCAGGATTATCCTATCAATGCTCATGTTAGTCATAATAAATTGCAATCTAATAATAGATAAGTTAGTTATGTATTTGCCGAATGCCAATCTCACGGAATGTCTATTAACCTGTGAGTACACGCGTTAAAAATCCGAACATCAGTACACGCGTGATGAAAAAAAATCTCACATTGACACATTCAGCTGCCGCTTCGAACTTTCCGCCACGTCACGGGCAACTGGAATTGAAAATAGGTCAATGGACTGTGGTTACATCTAGATAACCATATAATATTATCTACCAAAACTGAGTTGTAAAGATGTAAAATTCCGGACCATACCTATAGGTACTTTACACATTTGTAGAAAGGTACTTTTCACTTTTTATTAATTTTATGGGATCACTTTTAACTTTCAAATCACTTATGTCTACTTTTCCATGACGTCACTATATGGGCAGGTTATCTCCCTAACTATCAGCCCAGCTGCCCAGGTGCGCTGTCTATACAAGCCAGAACCATAACTAGGGCATGACAACTACATACAAGTAGGTCTAGGTACACTTCAAATATTAGAAACCTGAGGTCCGGTTTAAGAGTGATTAGAAATTCGAAGGTCTAGTTTAGAATGAAAAGTGATTAGTGGTTCGAATTAGAAGGGTCAAAATAAAAAATCTGGTGTGAACATCACACGACTTTCCTTATCCTATTGAATGATGCTTATTTGAATGTTCTTTTACCCTAACTTTTACAATTGCGATATGGGTAAGGCATAGGGATTAGGTCAGTCGATATCTATATATAACCTGGTTATAGGTAATATAGGTCATCCGATACACGGTTCGTCCAGTGGTAACGCGCTTGCTTGCCATGCAGAAGGTCCCGGGTTCGAATCCCACCATCGACTAAAATTTGTGCTCGTTTTTCGATTGCAAACTCACGGGTTTGCGATATGGGTAAGGCATAGGGATTAGGTCAGTCGATATCTATATATTACCTGGTTATAGGTAATATAGGTCATCCGATACATGGTTGGTACAGTGGTAACGCGCTTGCTTGCCATGCAGAAGGTCCCGGGTTCGAATCCCACCATCGACTAAAATTTGTGCTCGTTTTTCGATTGCAAACATTTGTGAACTACATACCGTTTGACAGCTACATACCAAATTTCAAGTCTCTAGCTCTTACCGTTCTCGAAATATTTTGTTTACAGACAGACACACACACACAGACCAATGGCTGAAACTTTGGATTTAGGCTCTAGGGACCTCAAAACGTGTTTTGACACTAAAAACTGACCATCGAATATTTGACCCGATTACATTACTTTATTTACTTTCCTTCCTATAGGATAAGGAAAGTAAAAACCAAGTCCAGTTGGCAGGTTCTTACATTGGATCCTCCGATTACAAGTTTCAAGTCAGAGGGATCAAAGAGGTTAAGCCGTCTGGACTGCAGTTATAAGCATAACTATTATGACTCTATTTTGGTGTGACATAGGGCTGACTATCTCCTATAGTTCCTACTGGGGAGGTCAGACCTCAATGCAGCGGTCTAAAGTGACCTTCTAGAAAACCCCATTGACTATTTCTATAGAAGTACCTATATGTATCTCTATTGTGTATGGGTACCTACGTTTATGAGTGATAAAATTCCGTGACAGGTATTAACGAGATTTGAAGGGTAGTGGTCAAGGCGCTAGTGGGTCAACAGGAGGGCCGGAGTTCAATTCCAGTCGTCCCAAATATAAAAGTGTCTTTCAACTATTAGATTTCATGATTAGAAATGTAATCAATAGATACTTGGTAGGGAGCTTACTGCTTACGATTTGGTATCGAACTACGGACGTAGATTAAGGACCCATTTAATGTCCGATCGGACTCAATTATTCGAACCGCTTGAGGCGTGTATCGTGCGGGTGTGTTCAGGATAAAGTTCTCCCGGACGAGAATCGAAAGCGTGACCTAGCGCTTAGCGCTACGTTCCAAGCTAACTAGGCTGGCAAAAATTGAAAAAATCGATTCAAATTCAAACTACAGTATAATTATATCTACCTACTCGTATGGTCTGCATTTGTGAAAAATGACCTTGTTTGCTCATCAGAGTCATCAGTTATCAAATGGGGGTTTCCCCGTGATCCAAAATCATTATCTCTTCAATTTCTTTGTGTTTGGTGTGCTTTATTCGGGATTTACCTATACATTACTCATAGGTCATAGGCAACTTGGTGAATCACAAAT
Organism: Diaphorina citri; assembly: GCF_000475195.1. Taxonomy (NCBI): domain Eukaryota; kingdom Metazoa; phylum Arthropoda; class Insecta; order Hemiptera; family Psyllidae; genus Diaphorina; species Diaphorina citri. Next base: position 38,546 of record NW_007378688.1, read on the forward strand.
CCCAAGGAAATCAAAGAAGGACTAGTCCTAGTTCGCGTAGGTGTAAACAGAATGGGGGATGAATAAATTAGGTAGCTTTGTTCAGTCTAATTTAGCCGTTTCAGGCTTTATCCGAAGTCAGACAGACCAATGCAGAAACAACCAATTACGGACGACAAAACTTGACGTTTCCCCACGAAAATTGACTTATTGGTATTTTTTAGGATGACCACGTACTTGGCTTCTGATCTCAAAGTAGGTACCTACCTACTTATATCTTATATCAAACAGGGTGTTAGCTTCGTCAAATTTGTGTCTTTATGATCGATTGCTTACCCTGTACAAGTGTACAATAAAATTATCACTCTCTATTGTCCATTCCATACTACACCATACGGTCTATATCAACGCTTGGCGGTATTTTGACCGCTTTTGGACAGATTTCGACCGATTTTGGCGGTTTTCAGCTATAGCGACAAAACGGTTAGAGATATTGTAAAAGTTAGGGTAAAAGAACACTCAAATAAGCATCATTCAATAGGATAAGGAAAGTCGTATGATGTTCACACCAGATTTTTACTTTTTTTTTATTGGTATCTTGGCTTGTTGGTCGTATGCAGTCATCGAGTATAAATAGTCGCAATTCGCAATCCTGAGTTCGAATCCCAGACTTTTTTTTATTGGTATCTTGGCTTGTTGGTCGTATGCAGTCATCGAGTATAAATAGTCGCAATTCGCAATCCTGAGTTCGAATCCCAGAAAAGGCAAAGAAAAATAATTCAGATCGGCGCACCGCGGCGCGGCGTAGCTTGTTTAAGTCTGACATCAGACCTGTCTGACAATACTGTCAGGGGACTATCAGGGACTGTTCTACCCTGACCTAGACAATTTACTTGAGATTATGCTATAACTTCCCTACTCTCATCTAGAAATTTTATTATGTAGTTTATACCTACCTACTACCCAGTGGCGTAGCGTGGTCTAAATTCAAGTGTAGGGCGTTGTAGGGCTCATGCACAAGTCTACCAAGTCCCATCACAGTACATGCCATGCCATTGCACATGTGACATGTTTGGCAACAATGCCCATTTTTTGCTATCACATTGATCTGGACACACTATAGGTATGTAATCAATAGGTACTAGGTAGGGAGCTTACGATTTGGTATCGAACTACGGACGTGAATTAAGGACCCATTTAGTGTCCGATTCGATTATTCGAACCGCTTGAGGCGTATATCGTGCGAGTGTGTTCAGGATAAAGTTCTCCCGGACGAGAATCGAAAGCGTGACCTAGCGCTTGCACAGTAGGCTCAGACCTGTCTGACAATACCGTCAGGGGACTATCAGGGACTGTTCTACCCTGACCACCTGACCTAGACAATGTACTTGAGACTATGCTATAACTTCCCTAAGATTGTGACTACCTACATACATAATACATATAGGTATGTATGTACTTTATACTCTCATCTAGAAATTTTACTATGTACCTAGTTTATACCTATACCTACTACCTGAATGCACTTATATGAAGTACACATTACACATCAAATTCGTGCTATGAATTGCTTTACTTCTAAGAAGATATTTTATCAAGGCCAATTATAATATGAAATAGGTCAACTAGGTAGTAAGTATGAGCAGGTATAGGTAATTTATATGTACGTACATATTTTCGACCTTTTAAAATTACTTTTTCGGAGTTTTGACCTCAGATTTGGATTTTTCACAACTTTTTACGTAGGAATTGACCATTTATTTATAATTTTTACTCATTTGCAACTCTTCCATTCAATTTTGGACTCTTTAGGGGGGGGTCCCGTAAGCGACATTTTTCTGTGTTATAGGTACATTTCAGTGTATGTACCACAATAATAATTTTAGCTAGAGTCTACACAACATGTAGGTAATTAGGGTAAGTGTACCATTTATTCGCCCACCTAAAAAACGTACCATTTATTGGCCCACCTGTACCATACGCCACATAAGTCTGAAATAACGTTACTTTTTCCGAGTTTTGACCTCAGATTTGGATTTTCCACAACTTTTTTACATAGGAATCGACCTTTTATTAATAATATTTTCCCAATTGCAACTCCTCCATTGATAACCCTTTCTGGTTGTTACTACAGGGATCACAATGAAGGACCGTCCGGTTCTGGTTGGTTGTGCCACTCGGATGCGGATATTAAATATTTTTTTTATTTTCTTCTGTTTATTCGATTTATTTACAAATATTTTTTCAAATGTTTCGAATAGAATTTTATGTTATTTATTTGTCCGCCATGTTTTATTTAGTTTTCTTTTGAGCGGCAAATTTAATTTTATAATTAATTTATTATTCTTGAAATTTGAAATCTTGAAACTTGAATAGCCGTGTCAACACTTGTGTGAGATACAAATTAATTAATTACATTGTGACTTTCATCTAATTGTTAATCTTCTTTTATAACAAATCATTTTAAGTTTAGTTGCTTATATTTACTTGCTAGCAAACTCTTGCGGACTATTTAGTCGTAAGCTCCTTTTTGCATTTTTTTATGACACAAATAAAGTGAATAGAAAAAGCAAATAAAACAAATAAAATAATTTTTTTATTTGCATAAAAAAATACGACTTTGAGCTACCGTTAGTTCGCGATTGACAGGTTGGCGATCCCCGCTCTCTAGAAGGTGTGATGTAGACAATTGATAACCCTTTCTGGTTGTTACTACAGGGATCACAATGAAGGACCGTCCGGTTCTGGTTGGTTGTGCCACTCGGATGCGGATATTATTCGTCTCGTGACATCCTCACCACGCCATGGCTGTTGTTCTGCCCAGGAGACCGGAGCCCGCCCGAACCCCGCTCCGATCCCGCTGCGGAACCTGTTTGTTCTATGTATAAAACGTATATTAGTGCCTGTTTCTTGATATTGATTTACACTCCCTGTTTCCTTCCTCCCACTCTCCTAATACTTCCACTCCTCTACCTTTTCTCAGATTTTAATTGAAAATATTCCGATTACTATCCCTGCTGACTATTTTCCCCCTCCTCCACCTCCCCCCCTACTTTTGTAGAGATGTAACTTGAGAGCTTTTAAAAGAGGTTTTTTTTTTGTTTTTTTTTTTTTTTTTTTTTTTTTTTATTTACCGATGATGGCTTCTACAGAGCATTTGGATTCGTGAACTCGGGTTGACGAATTATCGCGAGTTCTAAAAGCCAAGGAAAATGTTTCAGAAACATGGCTGTAGAGTAAAAAAAGTTGCTAGATTATGGGAAAAATATTTCCGGTTTGATGAGAAACAATGTTTCTGATGAAAATATAGCTGGTGGGTACTAGACAGAGACTTTAGAACAGGGGTCACCAATCCTTTATAGATCGCGAGCTACTCAAATGACTAGGAGTAGGAGACCCTTGGTAAGCTACATTTTATTCTTGGAACCAAAACTTTACGTTGTAACTTGTGGCGACTGTCCGCAGGCTATCAAAAAACCCCTCTTGAGTCGTATTTTTTTTATGCAAATAAAACGAATAATTTCCATTTTTTTAACTAAATATTTTTTTATTTCCTTCAGTTTATTCGATTTATTTACAAATATTTTTTCAAATATTTCGAATAGGATTTTTTCTTATTTATTTGTCCGCCATGTTTCCTTTATAGCTTTTCCCGTCAAATCCTTACAGTCGTCTTGTCATTTCAATAACGTTAAATTTATAAAAATATGTAAGCCTGACACATTTCACAAATAAGGACACTCTAGGAATTAAATCTCAACCAAAGACTCGGTAACTTGGTGAAGATTCATATCAACAATGTAGGGATGGTACCTTTATTTTTAAGTATGTATGTACTTAATAAAGTTATCATTCCTACACTATTTCAGTCAAAGTCAAACACATTCGAAGTTAACAGAAAATGTCAGTATTAAACTCAACCCCATCTTGTCTGTATAGGACGCCTGTAAATGATTCGAAATCAGTCTTAACTCTCCCATTGTTGCACCGTTTCGTGTGAAACGATTCTCCAAGATACTTAAATGTGTAAAGTTGGACCAGACACACTTTAGGGCCTCCCTTGTTCTCAGCGTTTTGTAGCAACAAAGAAGATGACCACTACGCTACCTGCCTCGGTAGCGTAGTGGTCAAGACGCTCGCCTGGTAAACAGGAGGGCGTGGGTTCGATCCCAGCCGAGGCACTCAAATCATATCATTAATTTTTTGTGGTAAAACAGTTTTTTTCACTATTCTTGTGGATATTGATAATCTCTTTATACTGGTAATGCCGGGATTTAGGTATCGCTAGTCGATTGAAGTAGCTCCTCAACTGTCTACGAGGCTAAGTGTACCCTGAACTTTAAACGCAGAATCCAGATCGAACCACGGCCACGAGGAGCTTTTCACTCAAATAGACTACACTAATTTCTATGCATTAAAACTTAAAATAAACATGGTATTTTTTCTCTTAACTAAGAAAAGGGAACTTTTCGTGAATTTTATTATTATTATTATTATTATTTTTTTTTTTTTTTTTGGCTAGCTAGCTTTCTTGCTGGCAATGTGTAAAATGAGTTTCTGCGCATTTTTTATAATCTGACCTCACAACTCTTTGAACTTTTTCATTTGGACGATACATAAAAATCGAATTTTCGAACTTTGGAAGACTTCTCGAAGGTTTGACTTCAGATTTGGATTTTTCACATCTCTAGGTAGGAATCGAACTTTTTTTTGATAATCTGTTGAATTTAATTTCCGATTCTCTGTGTTCGCAGGCTGTGACTAGTGTACATAATTGTAATTCTAATAGTAATGTTAGCGGCGGTGATATGGGGGGCGCCGGTGTGCGGCTCAGCTACGCGCAGGTGGCGCAACATTTCAACAAGAACCAGACGGGGGGCGGCGGCGGCGAGGGCGGCAAACCCGAGACCAATAACAATACGACCAGCACCAAGGATAACAACAGTGGGGGCGGCGCTGTGGTGAATAATAATAGTAAGGAGGAGATGCCGCATCACCAGTACGACTATCACCACCATGCACCACATCATCATCAGCATCAGCATCACAATCAACATCACTACCCGCGATCCACATCCTCCATACGGGGTAAGAATCATAGTGTTACATGAATGAAAAAGTAGAGAAACTAGCCAAAAAGGGATAGAGAAAGGAGGAGGGAGATTAAAATAAAACGAGTGGAGAGATAAGGTTGAGGAAGACTTGAGAGAAAAGAATGGATAGGAGGGTATATGGAGGAGTAGGATAAAGGAGGGTAACGCGGCCGCCGACCCCCCAATAAGATTGGGAAAAAGTGTAAAAGAAGATGTTACAAACAAGATGAGAATAATGACAATGGTCATGATGATCACTAACATTCAGAACGGTTAGGCACTTAGACACTCTAAGATGAAGAATGCAAGGCACTCTGAAAATTGTCCAGGGCCTTTTTTAATCCCAGTCAGTACTTTTATAATAAAGAAACTTAAAAGCCAACCAACTCCCTAACTAAAGAAAATTAGTTGGGTCAAACTCATTTCTTTCACTCAATTACTATTGTACATATTTCTCCCCATGTTTTGTTTTTCCTCAATAGAGAGATTTCGCATCCTTTCCAATGATCCCCATACTCAAACCCCATGTCGATATAGACGCCATGTTCTTTTATTATGTTTTTAGATTTAACAAAGCGTGCGAAAACCAAAATACGATAACCCAAGCGAACCTAGCGGACGCTCAAGTAATCATACCTTTTATTTGTTCAATGTTTTGTCTTATACTAATGAAGGAAATTAATAACAAATTATTCAAATCATTTTTTGAATGAATTGTGAATTAATTAAAAACAAGAAACAATGATTTTTTAAATTATTTATTTTCTCAATTTAATTATTCCACCGTGTTCGTTATCTGTTACGTTCTTTTTTGTACAAATAAAACGATATGTAAAAAAAGAACATAACAGATAACGAAGAAAAGAAAAAATAATAATGAATTATTAAATAAAAATTAAGTTTGTTGCTATGTTTTTGTTTTTATCAATTTCTGAATTAATTAAGATACCTACCTACATCAAAAAATTTCAGTCAAAATTAATTTCCCTTCATAAATGTAAAATTCAAAAAGAATTTTTTTCCTCAATAGAGAGATTTCGCATCCTTTCCATCGGGATTTTTTTTCGTAATACAAAATTACAAAAAAAAAAAAAAAATCCCGATATTCAAGCCAAAACATCGTAATTCCGATGAACACTGAATCGATCGTTACCAAGATCCAAGTATCCAACAATGAAAAATTCCAATATCTAGGTAGGTACACCTATCTACCCAGGTAGGTATTTTTTTTTTTTTTGCCAAATTTTATCAAAATAGAAAAAAATAGAGTGATTGTGGAACAAACAAACAGAGATATCTACCTAGTTGTAGACAAGCTAAATGAAAGACAAGAGAAAAAACTTGAACCTCGCTTCGTTCGAATTCGCGTTCGAATTTGTAGGTACGATTTGTAACGGTTCTATGGTCTTATCGTCCCGAAATCGAAGAGAGAAGGAAGACAGGACAGGAGAAAGCCAGCCGTTCCGAGAACGAACATACCATCAGGCTAAAATCCGCCCCGGGTGGGAATCGAACCCGCGGCCTAGCGCTTACAAGGCAGACGCACTACCAACAGGCTGGCGATTTGTAACGGTTCATTTCCGAAAAAAATTCTAAAAGTTGGGTTTACAAGCTCATATGAACTCATATCAGTACTTGTCAACCTTTTGAGAATGTTCAGAGACTATGCCTGGAGACTGTCCAAGCATTCTCGGAGGTCAAATTTTACGGGTAAGAACGTATTGAACCATGGGTAAGAAGAATATCGGTAGAAACATGTCTTTAACGTTTAAATAAGGATATTCTATTTAGTGATGGAGATAGCCATACAAACTATCAACTGTCTAATAGGTCCTATAGGAAGATGAAACTATGCCTGGAGACTGTCCAAGCATTCTCGGAGGTCAAATTTTACGGGTAAGAACGTAATGAACCATGGGTAAGAAGAATATCGGTAGAAACATGCCTTTAACGTTTAAATAAGGATATTCTATTTAGTGATGGAGATAGCCATACAAACTATCAACTGTCTAATAGGTCCTATAGGAAGATGAAGGTATTTGTTGATAGAGATGTAATGTCTTCTTTATCACCAAGTAGGTAGTATTAACTATACTACCGACATTATTACGTTTATGGGCAACTGGATATCTTATCAGGTTGTTTGTAAATCAACTCACCTTAGGCAACAGAATAGTCTATTTTGTTATGCCCACGACTTACACTCAGACTATCTGACAGACCTATAGGTCTTGGTCTCATCGGAACGTGTGGGGCGGGAAAATCTTCCGATATAGAATCTTCGTCTATCAGACATTCAGCCGAAGATGGAAAAATTAATATTATCTCACATAACTTGCACCTTGCAGAAATTACATAGGTATTTTATCCATTGCAATTTTTCGTACCATAATTTATCACCAGATAAAACAAGTAGGTAGGTATAGGTACCTACTACACCTACTTATTAGGATAAGAAAAGTAAAAATAGGTAATATCTAGATACGAGTAGGTAGGTATAGCCCAGTTAGCACACACACCTATAGGTATACCTACTGTGTTAGGTATCATTAGATAGATAATAATATTATTAAAAAAAAACACGCACAAACGCACTTATTTATTTTACAAACGACAAAAAAAAAAAAAAAAAAAAAAAAAAAAAAAAAAAAAAAAAAAAAAAAAAAAAAAAAAAAAAAACTTTACCGTTTTTTTTAAAAAAAAAAAAAAAAAAAAAAAACAGCGACAAAAACGGAAAAACAAACAAACAAACTTTACCGTGATTTTTTTCTCGACATTGTCAAGTTCCTAGCCCGATCAGTTAGATACTAGATAGATACCAGGTCCAGGTAACTGACCATAGACCATAGCCAAGTAAAAAACAAAACGGTTCATTGTAAAGACATTCGAACCGAAACAACCATACCTCAACTCAATTTGAATAAAAAATTGGAGAAAAGTTGTAGATTTTTTTCCACTTTCTAGTTTGGTAGATACCTAACCAATGGCAATGGCAGGGCCGATTTTAACGGGGGCCAAGCCCCTCCCCCCCTCTCGAGCTTAATTTTCCTCCTTTGCTGTAGGCCAGGCCCCGAAAATTTGGAGCATTCTTTGGAGCAGAAACCTGAAAATGTCCCTCCTCTCCCCCAGGATCAAGTGATTCTTTAGCGTGGCCTTGGCATTTTACCGAACACTCAATCAATCGATCGTTACCAAGATCCAAGCATCCAACAATGAAAAAATCCAATATCTAGGTAGGTAACTATCTACCCAGGTAGGTATTTTTTTTGCCAAATTTTATCAAAATAGAAAAAAATTATTCAAGAGTGATTGTGGAACAAACAAACAGAGATACCTCCTAGTTGCAGACAAGCTAAATGAAAGACAAGAGCAAAAACTTGAACCTCGCTTCGTTCGAATTTGTAGGTACGATTTGTAACGGTTCTGTGGTCTTATCGTCCCGAAATCGAAGAGACAAGGAAGACAGGACAGGAGAAAGCCAGCCGTTCTGAGAACGAACATTATACCATCAGGATAAAATCCGCCCCGGGCGGGAATCGAACCCGCGGCCTAGCGCTTACAAGGCAGGTGCACTACCAACAGGCTGGCGATTTGTAACGGTTCATTTCCGAAAAAAAATTCAATCTACATAAACCGCCTTGGAAATTAATAAAATGATACAACACGCATATCACACTAAATCTGCAGATTGCATATCCTGTGAATATTCACGGCGGCGTGTTTATCAAATGACACAGGGCGCGGCAAATTTTGAATTAGAAAGTCATATGACTTTTGACCGCTGTCACTTGTGTTAAGTAACGTTGTCTGTGGTCGATACCCTGATGGGTCGAAGGTGACAACTTCTAGTCTGGTTTGTGGTTAATAATCTACACAACAATCCAGGATGCAAGAGAACACCCAGTTTCAAGTTGTCGACAATTTGAGTGCAAACAAGTTCAAGAGGAAGTTGGAACGGAAACTAACAGGGTATATTAATTTTCCTTTCGGTAAACTTTCGGAGAGAGAACCGATTCCGATGGCGCGTCATTTTGGATTTCCTGTGGTTTAGTACGGGCGCCATTTCAGTTTCCATAAGGAGGAACCGGTTTCGAAAGTTTCCCGAAAGGAAAAGGACACCTCAGGTTGTCTTGATCCGGTACTGATGTCCCTCAATGGTGTAAACCATTGAGAGATATGCCGTGAGGCAAAATTTCAATTCCACATTTTGAGGACGCACTTCTGACGGGGCATATTTGTTAAAATTTTAACCTTTTTATGATGATTGTGTTTTTGACAATATTGTGACAGACTTGTTTGTGTTTGTGGACCATGTTAATGACGTTGACAATATAGGAAAGCAGAAAAGAACCATCCTTCAGGCCATTGCCCTGAGGTTCTCTTCTGCTTAATGTTTCTTCAATTCTCTAAATTCCTCGATTACTACACTACCTAATACGCTAAATTCTCACTTTCCTTATCCTAATAGTACATCAAGTATACGAGTACTATAGTATAGAGCAGTGGTTCTCAAACTTTTTTTGCATGGCGCCCCCTTCGGACATATTCTCATTTTTTCACGCCCCCCCCCTACCTTACCCGACCCCTCGGTATATTATTTTTACCTAAAGGTTTTATGGAATAACAAAACGAGAATTTGAAACTTTGAGATTTTTTTTTTTATATTCAAGTAAGTAGGTTACCTATTTATAGGTTTTATGAAATAACAAAACGAACCAACCTCGGTGGCTCAAGCATAATCAGAATATTTTTCTAGGCGTTTGATATACATATGATTACGCTGGACGTATCTCTGGATACTAGAGTTGGAGACTAAGTACCTGGTAGGTAATTTTGGTATAAATTTGATTTTTTTTTTTTATAGGAAAAGCTCGCACCCCCCCCCCCCGTGATTTGTCTCCACGCCCCCCAGGGGAGCGCGCCCCCCAGTTTGAGAACCTCTGGTATAGAGGGAAGTTTTTTTTTGACCGACAACTTGACCATATTTGTATGTATACCTTCTTACCAGAAAAACACCACCAGTTTTAACCTATGAGCATGGGTATAACTTTCAGTCTATAGGTCTTTCGGAAACGAAAAATGTTTTTATTTTTGAAACACTCTTGTTCTTCGATGGTTGGGAACTAATTCCCGTATTTTACTTTAAAGGAGGGGAAATATGAGATTTCATCATCTGTTTCAATCCTAAGATTGGTTTATAGCTCTCCATTCTACTCTATCAGATGTCTTCCTCTTCATGTCTGCATATGTTTCAGACCCGGAGTATTTCATATTATATGAGATTTAGAAAAGGGAAATTTGCCTCGGTTTCCAAAAGAAAAATTGGACTTATGTTGTTACTTACAAATAAATGGTATTTGTTAAATGACAACGGAAATTTTAACCCATGTGTGTACAGTGGAAATTTAACCCACGTCTGTTTCTCAGTTACATCTCTCTCCTCCCATATTGTATTTGTAAACCCTCTCCCTCCCTCATTACTATTACTATTATTAATCTATTCAATTAAACTTAAGTTGTGTATAACGTCAAAGGCTTCACAAAGCCTTTCTCATTTATTTTTTTGTTTTTATTGTTGTTTATTTGAATTGTTAAATTATTATTATTTTTTATTTTAAATGAATAAGCTTTTTCTCTCTTCTCTCCTCTCCTTTTCTTTAATTTCTTCTTTCCTGACTTGTTTCTTTTATTTTTTTGTTCAAAATCCTGAGACGGTTTCCCAAATTCTCTGTTTTTCTCACAAACTAACAAGTTTTTTTACATCCAAAGATTCCTGTAAAGTAATTTTAACTTTAGAATGTTTTGACTACTAAAAATCAAATAATTCTCCATGAACTTTCTCTCCTTTGCTGTATATTTCCCTTAGGAATGGACTATTCATCCTGTTTTAAAGTGCAATGAACGTACGCCCCGAATTGGTTTTTGTATTGATATTCAGATTTCATAATTATGTTTTTATCTTAAATAAACATAATCATGTTGGTATCCTAGACAAATGAATGTTGTCATCCAAAATAAGCCAAGTGCCAAAATGAAACTATTGAGAAGACACATGGAAAATGTGACATATCTTATCCGAACGATTTGATTGAAGACTCTGTAATGTGAAGATTCAGAAGGAAATGGTGGTGGTTGCTGCGAGGGGCGATCTATTGCAAGAAATACGGATGGGAATACGTACGTCTAAATTACCTACAATATTATAAGATACTTTGAACTATACGTCAGCTCCCATGGCGTAGTGGTCACTGCGCTCGCCTTGCACGCGGGAGACCCGGGTTCGATTCCCGGCGCAGTCAAGAAATTTGTATCATGCAAATGATTGATTCCGTGACTGGCTGTTGCGGGGCCCACTCAGCCTCGTGAGGAAAATAGTAGTTCTGACATATAAATGCGCATAGCGACCGGTGCCAGCATGGTAGGTAAACATTGGATTTTAGGATTATTGAGATATTGGGAAAAAGAAACTGCATTTACATTTTTACATTACATTACATTTTTTACATATTTGTCTCGTTTCCATTATTCTGATTGGAAGTTCCGAAGAGTTCAAAGTCCCATTTTTCAACTAGTCTTATGGACAGAGTTCAATTGACCTGGACGCAAAACTGTAAAATATGAAAGTTCATAATAATAGTACTCGGCTATTTACTAATAAATTGATAGCGTAGTTCCACTTTCATGCACAAGATGTGGAGGTATTGATTGAGCCGTTTAATTAGTCTCATTTCTAAGATGCTTAAAAGATTAGAACTTAACTGAGATAAATACGGGGGTTGGAAACTTGGTCTGTCTGAAAACCAACACCTTGACCGAATTCGACCAAATTGCTCAATATCATATGGACATTACTTTTCTATGGTAGCTTTTGAAAGAAATATGAAAGAAATCTTAAGTAATCATAATCACACGCCATGACCGTAAGGATGTTTTTCACCAATACTTTTTCAGTCCCTATAAGGCCTGTTAAGCTAACAGCCTGTTGAGTTCAATTTGAATCGTACAGGCTTAACAGGGCTGTTAAGATAACATGGTGTTAGCTGCTAAAAAGTAGGTTGGTGAAACCCACCCCAAGCCTAGAAACGTATAAACCTGCCATACCTCTGTCTTTTCGTCACAGCGTGTGACTTTTTCATTTACTAGTACCAATCTTCCTTTACCTCTGTACATGCACAATAAAGGTATCACTTATCTTGTCTCTAGGTTATTTCCTTTTTTTCGCTCTAAAGAAATCCATTTCTTTAGTAGGTTTTTTTTTCTTTCAATCTAAAAAATTTAATTTACAATTAAAATTATTTTTTTATCAAACAGAAAAATACCTAATCAATAATCCCGTGGGAAAAATTATAAATATATACAATTATATTTTTTTATTGTTTAGATTTAAATTTTGTTAAATAGACATTTTACATAATTATACCTTTAATTTTTTTTCTTTTTATGAAAAAAAAAAAAGATGGCGGTTTTGAGTTTCTCCACTTGACTTTTCTAACTTCGGTTTGTGTTTTTAAATAACATCAGCAAAGACTGGAATTTTTTCTGCGATTGCATACGTTAGATGCCATTGGAGAGGCGGAATGTTTCTTGTATACTTTGGATATGTTTTGCTCGAAAGATTCTTTCAGTAAATTTTAGTTTATGTTGGCTTACCTTTGAGGATATCTCACATTTCATCTTCGGATGTCGGACTAATATGCTAATGAAAACGAACAATAAAGACATGGTTTTGTAAAAGTTTCAATTTTAATCAATAACAAACCCAAATTTTCAATTTCAATAGATCCGAGTCAATCAGTTTTGTTCTTTAAAATATCAAGGAACAATACGAAACGTATTGATTTGAATAAGTGTTGTATCCATAACAACCACAATTCAATTTTTCAATTGATATTGTAAGATTTTGCCAGTCTGGTTTCCATTGCATTTTTCGACTCAATAAAATGTACTTTTTTTCACTTAGCTTTTCCCGTCAAATCCTTACACTCGTCTTGTCATTTCAATAACATTAAATTCATAAAAATAAGCCTGACACATTTCACAAATAAGGACACTCTAGGAATCAAATCTCAACCAAAGACTCGGTAGGTAACTTAGTGAAGGTCCATATCAACAGTGTAGGGATGGTACCTTCATGTTTAAGTATGTACTTAATAAAGTTATCATTCCTACACTATTTCAGTCAAAGTCAAACACATTCGAAGTTAACAGAAAATGTCAGTATTAAACTAGTTCTGAAATATAAAGCTTGTATAACTATCGTTTGATCATAGTCATACCAAAGCAGAATCAGATGGTGAGATAATTCTTTGCCAATTAAATATGGAACGATGCACATGAGAGAAACGATGAAAAAAATTGCCGGACTGCCCAAAGGTTGCCAAAACGACACTGCATACTTTTCAGACAGAATTGTTACAGTTAAAATGAAATTGAAATGTTTTGTTAAGCAGGGGGTTTCAATGTGCCACATTATTTCAGCATAGAGTTGCAACTTACAAAAAAGAAAAGTGATCATTGATGCATGGATCATAACAATGTATGGAAATTTGGTAATCCTATGTACTTTTTTGTGTTTGCCTTTCCTACAAAAGAATGTGTATCCATGGTATACGGAATGATTTTTCAGTAATAGTCATAATTTCGAACCGGATTGATAAATTGGTCCTTCGAACCGGTCAACCGGATTCATAATTTGGTCCTTGCGTACCGGATACATAATTTGGTCCTTGCGTACCGGATACATAATTTGGTCCTTCGTACCGGATACATAATTTGGTCCTTCGTACCGGATTTATAATTTTGGTCTGTCACATTCGAACATTTGGGAAAGAAACATTGTTGTGTTCCATGCGTTCTACCGAAGTGTGTATCATATTTATACATTGTGTTAATTTCATGTACATTTTATTTTTACAGGGCGTACCGGATTTATAATTTTGGTCTGTCACATTCGAATATTTGGGAAAAAAACATTGTTGTGTTCCATGCGTTCTACCGAAGTGTGTATCATATTTATACATTGTGTTAATTTCATGTACATTTTATTTTTACAGGGGTATTCAACAAGTTTTATTTACTTTATGTGTACATACTAAGTGTAGAGTTAGTGAGTTACGATTATTTTCTCCGTATTTATTGCCAGGTATGTTTTTTTTCACTCGGGCATGTTGTGAAAAGTGATTTAAAATGAAGACTTTTTTGTTTTCATTTGTCATGATCATGATTATACTAACTTGGCAAATATGATACTGTAGGTGTGTGTGTCGTTTCAAAAGCCAAACTCTTCTCTTCTCCATTTCATTTTCACTCAAGATATGTTTCTAACATTTGAGCCTAATTATGAGATATATTATTAATCAATTTAATATATTACTGGTCATTACTAAAGCTTTGTATTTACAATGAAAAAAATTAAAATAATTGGACTGTTGACTCACTTTTCTTTTTCGAGCCCTTGCCTTGCATTGAGCTGAATCCTGTAAAGTAATGTAGTGTTTGTCTCATTATTGGCATGGGTTTCCAAACCTTCTAGTTCTGAAAGATGACTGTGTCTCTATGAAGCAATAGAGTGGCTTGATTCATATACTTGACTCTTGTGTCAGTCAGAGGGACAGACATAAACTTGACATATACTGCACATGTGTGGAGACTACAGAGAACCGGACTGCGCTTCGAACTCTTGACGTTCGTGCGCCTCCCGGCACGCTTGATAACCTAGACGCCACATTGTATTTACTGAAGGTTCAAGAATAGTCTTGGTAAAATGATGATCAATAAATATATCAGTTGAATAAATTGTGGATAACCTGCCTTCAGCATAAAGTTTGATATTATCCAAGTTCAAAACCGGAGAACGATATATTTATCAAATCAGATTTCTTATTCGAAGTTACACGTACCAAAATAGTTTAAACATCGTAACGACCCTATTTCTTTTCATTTAAACCATGACACTAATGCTTTCGAGTGAGACACTGTTTACTAGAGCAGATCAGATTGAGAACTTCCTCCAGAGATGTGTATCATGGTCCAATTTGTTTAGTGAGTTGATGCCCTTTGTGATCTTAGTCAAAAGTAATAAAATGTCCAATGTTATTTTGATCAAATCAAGAATGAATGTCCGTTTTGCACAATCGCTCAATGATTCCTATGGTTGTCTCTACTGTATGTGGTTCGTGCAAAGAGACCGAGAGATTTCAGTTGCTTGATAAAATACACACAATCTGCTATCCTTTCCCTCCTGCCAATAGTTGACAAGTGTTGTGACATTCATTTCAAATACTTAACTGAATATAAATATTCCCGTTTTGAAAATAAATGTCACCACGCCTTGTCTTATTTAAAATGTTACTTATCTTGTAAATCACGCACAGATAATGTTATAGTCTTGTAATTCCCGCCATATTAGTTTCAAGTGTGTTCTCATACGCAATGTCGAGCCAAGTAGCCAACCGAGTTGAGGTTGATGCAAAATGTTGATGGAAATAATAAACCTATGTTTCGTAATGTAGGCATTTCTATTTATTTTAGGTCTGTGATATAAACTAATTATTCATAATATTATCAATTATTATTCTTATTATTATAGCTATTTGATTTATGATTTAAATTTGAACGGAAGTTTTTTTTTAAGAAATAAGAGTGAAGTTTAAAAATTTCATTTAAGTTATTTTAACCTAATTGTAATTTTGATTTGTGAGAAGCAAAAAGTGTGCGCTTAGATTCTAAAGGAAGGGTCTCAGTTGATTATAAATATTCGAGTGGAATTGTTTGGCTTAAAGCCACAACACACATACAGTCGCTTGTATGATACGATTAGTAAATAAATTTATCTATCTGACTAGATTTGGAAAAAGTCAAAGTCAAGATGAAAAAAAAAAAAAAAAAAATATTGGTATGGATTGGAAAGTGTCAATTCTTCAAAAGTTGTCTTCTAGTTCTCAAAGCTTCAATATAAAATTCATCTCTAATTTTACATGGCGATATCTTGCGGATCCTAAATATATACAGCCCCTTGTGTAACTGACTGACTCACTCACTCACTCACTGACTCACGTATACAAATTCTAACCCACTTCTAGATGAGCTAGGAAGATGCGGTTTTCACCATTGGATTCCTTATTTTTTGTAGGTACTGGGAAAAATCGGAAAATCCCGAAATTCCAAACTGTTCCCGAGATATTGACGTTTTTTTTAGTTCTCCCATAAGAAATACACAGGGAACAAGGTTTGAGGCCAGCAAAACTTCTCCTACGTTTAATGTTTTCTTTCGATTTTAGTTTTCAGTTTTCATTTCTTCCAGACAAGACTCAGGGACGATATTAGTTTTCAGGGGCGAAGCCAAGGGAGCGCGAAGCGCGACC
>NW_007378688.1:55405-76559 GCF_000475195.1 Diaphorina citri
ACTATTAAAAATCAAATAATTCTCCATGAACTTTCTCTCCTTTGCTGAATATTTCCCTTAGGAATGGACTATTCATCCTGTTTTAAAGTGCAATGAACGTACGCCCCGAATTGGTTTTTGTATTGATATTCAGCACTGAAAAGGATTAAATAACAACTAGTTATGATTTCATAATTATGTTTTTTATCTTAAATAAACATTAATCATGTTGGTATCCTAGACAAATGAATGTTGTGGTCATCCAAAATAAGCCAAGTGCCAAAATGAAACCATTGAGAAGACACATAGAAAATATGACATATCTTATCCGAACGATTTGATTGAAGGCTCTGTAATGTGAAGATTCAGAAGGAAATGGTGGTGGTTGCTGCGAGGGGCGATCTATTGCAAGAAATACGGATGGGAATACGTACGTTCACCGAGAAGATCACACGCTATGGCAAACTGACCAATATCAAATGGAAATTACTTTTCTATGGTAGCTTTTGAAAGAAATATGAAAGAAATCTTAAGGCGGCTTTCACACTGAGGTAACACGTCGCAAGTAGCAAGTCGCAAGATGCTACGTAGCATGCATCTTCAAAGACCAGACCATTATTTCAAATGAAACCTTCCTCACTGAGGATACATGTTGCTACTTGAACCCTGGAAACAAGTAACAGTGTTACTTCAACACCAACAGTCTGGAGTTTTGTTAGTTGCTACTTGTGATTGCTTGTGGGAAAAATTATTTTTTGATACCTACGCAGTTCATTTTTATTGTCACATGTTGTTAGTTGTTACTCCAATGTGAAAGTTCATGTTTCTTTGAACAAGATTCAGGACGTAAGCAGTAGCATCTTGCGACTTGCTACTTGCGACGTGTTACCTCAGTGTGAAAGCCGCCTTGAACAAGATTCAGGACGTAAGCAGTAGCATCTTGCGACTTGCTACTTGCGACGTGTTACCTCAGTGTGAAACGCGCCTAAGTAATCATAATCACACGCCATGACCGTAAGGATGTATTTCACCAATACTTTTTCAGTCCTTAGAAGGCCTTTTAAGCTAACAGCCTGTTGAGTTCAATTTGAATCGTACAGGCTTAACAGGTCTGTTAAACTAACATGGTGTTAGCTGCTAAAAAGTAGGTTGGTGAAACCCACCCCAAGCCTAGAAACGTATAAACCTGTCATACGTCTGTCCACTCGGGCATGTTGTGAAAAGTGATTTAAAATGAAGACTTTTTTGTTTTCATTTGTCATGATCATGATTATACTAACTTGCGCACTTCTATTAATGTGTTGATAGCTCAAACAAATTAAACTAGCCATCAAATGAACTTCGGAAGCTACATTTCTCCAACGTATGCGTACCATCATAAACAACTCAAGGAGGTGGCCATTTCGCCTGAGGGAAAAAAAAAACTTTTCCATGAATTCTTCTTTTTTTTTCTGTGATTTTCTCCAAACTTTAAAATTTCAGAAAATAATTGATTATAAGTAATATATCTCTATAAAATTATCTTGGAATCTTCCTTTATGAAGTTGAAGGGATGCCTCCTTCGTTCATACTATTCTCGAGATTGAGAGATCTAGGTTTCTAAATTTCTTGGTTAGAACAACAATTGACTGATTTTTAGTGCAAAATATATTCCTATCAAACATTTTTATTTTTTATTAATGTTTATTTGCTAATTTGAAGCGACGGTTTCTACAATATGGCTCTTAAGAAAACATACCTGGAAAATCTTTTGGTCATACATTCAATCAGATTTTACGTAATCTAAGACCTAAGGGAATAATTCTTATAAGATAATCATTTTTCCTTCTTTCACAAAATTTCAATTAGATTTTCTCCAAGTTATAGATTTTATCAATGCGAGTACTTATTATGATGCACAGTTTTGATTTTGTCCCCAGTAGACATAGAATTGAATAGAATAAAGTATACCTTGTTTATCCTGTCTGAATAAGACTGAAAAGTCCCTTTACCCCAGCAGTCTAAACAAGGTTTTATACTGGAACGATCTAACCTAACATAGAAGCTCCAAGAACAAAACTTACTATAATGTATTTACCGATATAGTTGGCTTAGAAGGAATGTTAGTTTTCGAACAAAAGTTGATAAAGTTCTCCGTTTTGTTCTGTTCTACCCAGTATCCTATTTATTGTCTGATTGACCGTATTGACCATGAACCACCCTGTTTTTTTTTCTTTCTTTGCTTATTCTCTATACGAAATGTACACGGGCGAGAAACGGGCTACAAATACAAAGTAGGCATTTATCCAATCAAAAACATGGCAACATAGTGTAAAATTTTGAGAAAAGTAAAGCCGTACTGTACCACCTAGCCATCGTCCTTGGTTGTGTTAGAATATACTGTTGCCCTCAAACCAAATACCCTTGAAATTCAATTCATGAAATTGACAGGTGGATAAAAGACAATTTCATTGGAAAAAAAACAGTCCTTTGAAAATTTTATGATAAAAAACTCTAAAGGTTCAACACACACTTTGATACGTCACGGATACGCATTACAGTTGATACTCTATTTCCGTGTATACAGAATAAGCAAACGCCCAAGACATACGCTTCGAAGCGTGTGTTATCGGACAGCTTTTAGCAAAATAAACCTGGACTCCCTTCCCGTAACAAAAGTCACAGTAAGTTCGGATAATGTTTTAAAAACTGTTTAAAGTATACGATAATCTAAGGAATCCTGGAATATTTTCTTTGAGGCGTTTTAACTCTGGCATACATTTTATATTTTTTTTATTGTACATAAATAATATAAACAAGGTACTAAGTTACTTTGCGTTTATTTCAACTATTTCGGTGAACATTTGAATGTGTTCATTTCAACCATTTCGGTGAACATTTGAATGTGTTTATTTCAACTATTTCGGTGAACATTTGAATGTGTTCATTTCAACCATTTCGGTGAACATTTGAATGTGTTGATTTCAACCATTTCGGTGAACATTTGAATGTGTTTATTTCAACTATTTCGGTGAATCAAGTTTATTTTGCTAAGACTGTCCACCATTATTAATTTATTTTTAGTTAATTTTGTGTGCAGTTACCAATAGGAACGTATTAAAAGAAATAATTCAAACACACATACCTCGTTCATACTCTTGATATCTTGTACTGGAAAATGTTTCCTACTTTGTCTATACTATGTAGGAAGTTTTAGGTCCAAGCACACTTATCCGTGAGGGATACGTTCCGTAACCTTACGTCTAGCTTGTTCTATGTTACTTTACATTGGATCTAATTCAAGAACATACACTTAACAATCTCATATTATAAAATCAAGATCCATTCACTCATTCACATTTCACACACTGATCGCTCTATCTCCTGAACCACAACACCTAGAAAGCTGAAAAGGTGTGTTTCCATCATGATTTGAAGTTAAGAAAAGTTGAGGGAGGGGGTTATCCCTATGGGTAAACCATAAGGATAACGGGGGTATGACTGATAAGGTAGTAAGCCCCTCAGTGTTGAATTCAGCCGCCCATTCTGGGTGCAGACGCTGTTTGTAGCCGCTCATTCTGAGACAGACGCTACGGTACTGGTTTTGGTCCGCCCTGACTATTTGATTTCGCCAGTATCACCCATATCTGAGAGACATTCCCCGATCCGCCGCCTGGGGAGGCGCCAGATGGGGGACCAGAATAACCCCACACTAGATACTTACTTACTTTACTTTTCGTGTCCGGAAAAACCAATGTCAACGTTAAATATTGCGTCAGTCTGTTGCAGTCTTAGAAACTAACACTGAATTGGTCCTATGGAAACTCAACTCTAGATCTTCTATTTTAACACTAGATCTAGCTATTTCAAGCCACACTCTCACGGTTCAACTTTTTGTTGAACAAATATGACTTTTTCGAGAACAAAAATGGAACAAATATGACTTGTTCAACAACAAAAATGGAACAAACATGTTTTTTTTTTTCTTCTTTTTTAAGAAAAACAAATATGACTTTTTCAACAAAAATTTGAATCGTGAGCATGCGGCTTTTTAAAGGTATGATTTTCACTATGAAATAAAATTTACTTCTCCCAGGATTCACGCCACCATACTAAAGTTCATAGACCGGAGTGGAGATCAAGTTTTGGATAGAGAGTTGCGAGATTTCTATCTGAATATGTTGAGGAAGCTATCTGTGTCCAGCTTTGTATTTGGAGAGAATGATCCCATGGACAAATGTACCACTAACAGCAATGTTACTATTGTAGAAGACGATGCTGAAGATGTAGAGGTAAGAATCAATTAAAGGTATCACAGCATTACTAAGTGAAAAAAAAGGAATTTTAATTGTGGTAGGTATAAATGCTTGTCACAAACGTCGTCCCCTGCTTAATGCACTAAGTTTTATGACTTGACTTGGACTTGAACCACCAACCTTCAGATCCGAAGTCCACCATGCTAACCACTACACTACTGAGGTTGGTAGCATTACTAAGTACCTCCTCTGCAATCAGTTTGCATAGTTCAATAATATTTTTGTACTGGTAATGCCGCCACTGGTCGCTACTCCATTAAAGTAGCTACTCAATTGTCCTCACGAGGCTGAGTGCAGCCCGAACTCCAAGTGTAGTTAATGAATTTTACTTACTTTTACTTGTCTTCAGTATGTGGGCGGTATAATACAAGACATAACTCCTATGCTACGTAGCTTTTGTAACTTTATTTAATGTTTATCAATATTCTACAATATTGTGAAACACAAGTCAAACACAAAAGACAGAGAACATGTTAACCTCTCGCTCTCGTAGATAGTTAGATAGCTAACTCTCATCTGCCCTCATCTTCCTTTCCAGATCATCTGTACTGTACAGGAAGTTATGAACAAACTACTCAACATGACTCAGATGATAGAAGAACAAGAAGAAGATAGCCAGAGTGAAGTCAGTAGTAGTGAGGATTCCGAATCAAGTTCCAGCGATAGTGAAAGCAGTGAGTCCAGTGATGAAACATCCAGTAGTGACAGTGAGACAGATTCGAAACAAACAGACAACGAAAGAAACACCAAGTTAAACGCGAAGAAGAGAAAACCAGAAACAGACAGCAGTAATGAGGAAAGAAATGAAAAGAAAATCAAAGTAGTTGATGAAATGCGAGGAGAATCGAGGAAGAGGAAGAGCATTGATGATTCTGTTGAAGGAAATGAACAGAAGAGATTGAAAACAAGAAACGATGATAAGGAACCGGTGATAGATGTGGAAGAAGTTGAAGAAGAAAAGAACGAACCATCTGTTGAGATGAGAGAAAATAACGAATGTGTGTCAGACAATAATGAAGCTTTGGATTTGAAACAGAAAGCAGAAGTTCTACCCAGGAATGAAACAAGTGTAGAGAAAGCAAATGAAGACAAGCCTAACGTTCAAACAATGAAAGAAGAACCAAATGAAATTCATATTGGAACAGCAGAGACTAGTGTGAAAACTGGAGTAGAAAAGGAAGGTGATACTGCAACACAAAAAGGAGAAAGAACTGAAAACAATAAAATGACAGTGGATAGTGAGCGTATTGTTGTACAAGAAGAAACTGGCAACAAACTAGGAGACACTGTTGGGAAAAGTAGTGAGCCAAATGTGTCTGCGAAACCCAGCGAAAGTCTTATCTACATAAATAGTATTGTCAATAATAGTGATGTTAAACCAGAACCTAGTAGTGATGCAAACACAGTACCAGTCTTTAACCAAAACATCAGAGACAGCGATAGTAAGCAAACATTTGAAGTCAAAGCCAACAAGTATTTCCCTGTGCCTCCCAAGAAAGCAAAACTGGATAGCATTAACCTTCTAAACAGCATAAACTCATCTTGCGATAGTATATTTGATAGTCTCAATAAAATAGCTTCAACTTGTGATAGTGCGATACGGAGTAATGAAACCCCTGTGGATAATAACGTAGACAACGATAGTGAAGTCCATGCTATTGAAACCGAAGTAAAACACACACAAAGAGTACCAAGTGATTCTGAAAGTTGTATGGCATATGTATCAGTTATAGCACATACTCCAAGTGATGTGGCCAAGGAGAAATATGTTATTGAGAATACAATGTCTGAATCAAAACCCGAGACAAGCTTAAACAAATCCTGTGAAAGTCAAGGGAATTCTCCAACCGACCACACTAAAGACACAAACCTCTCAGAAAAAACTACTGGAGTTCCAGAAAACACGAAAAGTGTTGGAAAATCTGCAGAAGTCCGTCGCATCTCTGAAGACGATATAGAAATTATTGAAGACAAATCTCCAGGGAACAAAAATGCACTGGAAACAGATGTCATGGTGATCGATGAAGATTCGAATGAAGAAGTGCAAGTCTTGGATCCAGAGAGTGGAATGTTTATCACTGTACGACAGAAGAAAATCAAGGAGACTCATGGAGATATGGAAAATGACAAAGCAACTGTAGAAACAGCAAACAATGAAGCTGCCAACCATGATCAAGGAACTACTAAAGACAAAACCAATGATACAAGAGATGGCACTAAAGAAGTAATAAACAATGAAGTCAGAACGAACGATACGAAAGAAAATACCAAAGAAGACGAACATAAAATGGAAGAAGATGGGATAAGCGAAACAATTAAAGGAGGAACTGAAAGTTTAGATGACAAAGAGACAAAAGACAATGCAAAAAATCGAAAAGAATTGAATGCTAGAAGTGGAAAGGATAAAATGGATGTAGAAGACAGTGGCAGCAGCAGCGGTGATGACTCTGGGAGTTCTGATTCAGAGACTAGTGGTTCGAGTGAAGAAGAGGTGAGAAATTTTTTGGTTATTTATTTTGTTGTTATTAATATTTATTTTTCTATTTCCATGTTGGCAAAAAAGTTCGTCGTCTTGATGAATGTCTCGGTAACTTTGTGAAGGTCCATAATATGGACTCCATATTGATAGAGAGGGGTCAGCTCCCATGGCGTAGTGGTCACTGCGCTCGCCTTGCACGCGGGAGACCCGGGTTCGATTCCCAGTGGGGTCAAGAAATTTGTATCATGCAAATGATTGATTCCGTGACTGGCCGTTACGGGGCCCACTCAGCCTCGTGAGGAAAATGAGTAGCTATGTAATACAAATGCGCATAGCGACCGGTGCCAGCATGGTAGGTAATTGGGAGCTGGATTATTGCGATATATGTATTGGGAAAAATCCTACAATGCTGCAGTGAGCACCAAAGTTGTGATATAGTAACACAAAGAAAGACATTTATTATTTATATTATTTTATTTTATATTGATAGAGAGGGAAAATAACTTATACAGGTAGACCTGTGAAGTGTATAAGTTATTTTCCTTCTTTCTCTATCAAAAGAACTTTGTTAATATGCATTATTGTTAGCGAGTATTGAAATAGAGATAGGTTTTTTTTTTTTTTTTTTTTTTTTTTTTTTACGGGATTCAGAAAAAGTGAAGAAGAAGTAATAGAAGAAAAGAAGGGGACAAAAACAATATTAAAAAAAAAACTTTTTTTTAAATAACCTTCATCAAAATTCACAGGAGTAAAAAAAAAACCTCACTCCGACTTGTAGAACACTTTTCGCGCGGGATGACGGATCAGTACCTAGGCTTAAGCCCTTATCACACCCGGCGTAGTTCGTTGACCCCATTCAGGGCTATGAGTGTATTTTAGAATATCGACTTGCACCGGCCGGGGCCGAGGCCCACCGCACCTCCCGTTCGCGTGTGCGGTGGTCAGTAGCATCGTTTTCTGTAGCTGTCTTTTAGGTCGTGGGCGCGAGTTTCATCTCGATCGCGCACCCATCGCTTTTAGCGTCACTGGCTCAGCTCTGACCGTGCGCTCTCTGCGCAACGCCGTATTGTGTCAATCATGTGAGGCAATCGGTCTGGAAAACTCGGCCAGTAGTTTCCAGGCATCCCCATTCAGGGGGATCTGGTCTAGAGGAGGATTTGGTCTCACTCCGACTATTTTTCCCCCCATTTTCAGTCCGAGCCTGAGATTGCACCCAAGAAGAAAATCCCTCCAAAGAGAAAACTCGCCACCAAGTCAATCAAACCAAAGAGTAAACAAACGCCTAGAAATGATCAGAGTAATAAGAAGAAGCAAGAGAGATCCAACTGGAAGAAAGGTGAGT
Organism: Diaphorina citri; assembly: GCF_000475195.1. Taxonomy (NCBI): domain Eukaryota; kingdom Metazoa; phylum Arthropoda; class Insecta; order Hemiptera; family Psyllidae; genus Diaphorina; species Diaphorina citri. Next base: position 63,501 of record NW_007378688.1, read on the forward strand.
CTAATTTGAGTGTAGTTGTCGTTGTCGAAATAGGGAAATGGTACAATGCCAGGCAATGTTCCATTTCCATATTTCCCACTATCAAAAATTGCGAAAGAAAAATACGCTTTCTCTGTGGTCGAGAGAATATAGTTTCCATGGTCGAGTTGGTATTCCCTAAGTTTGGACACTGGAGGTCCCAGGTTCAATTCCCAACAGTCGATAGATTTCTTTTTCTTCAAATCTGTGCTTGGATACAGGTGTGTCCATCTTGGATTTCCAATGGTTCAGTGCAGGCTATACCACGCCACCTAGTGATTAAACTAATTCCCGTATTTTCCTTTGAAAGAGAAGAAATGAGCTTCAGAGGAGGGGGAAATGGTCTCAGTTTCCAAAAAGGAAATGAATACACCTCTACTTGAATATTTGTTTCTCAATATTTCAGATAAGAAGGAGATCGTCTCCTATTGTATTCAAGCCCTGGAAGAATGCCACCGTCGGTTTCCTGAACATTTCAAGTCTCTGTATCGTATGGCGTACCATTACTTTCATTCGTCTACTGATAGAGATGTGGATAAAGCTAGAGCCATACTGCTGGGGGATAATGGACTGTTTCGAGCTAGGAAACAGAAGGACTTCTTTAAGGTAAAGAACAAGTGTAGATGAGAATATATGAACGGAAACGAACGAACTGGACTAGAGTTATAAACTGGGTCTAAGCAAAGGAAAATGAAGAGATGAAGTTTTTTTTTTTTTTTTTTTTGGAAAAAAAACACGTTTGATAGAGGGAACTGTAAGTAACTGCTAAGGTCTTATCGTCCTAAAAGCGAAGAGATAAGGAAGACAGGATAGGAGAAAACAAGCCGTTCCGAGAACGAACCCTATCTGTTTAGAATAAAATCCGCCCCGGGTGGCAATCGAACCCGCGACCTAGCGCTCTTGTGAGGAGTGACGGAAGTGTTACCCACCATTCGGTGACAAGCTACCCGTCTACTCACATTAACCTCACCCAGCCTGATTGGTGCCGGAAAACACAAGCAGTACGCGATTGTCCAGATTCGTATAAACTCAACCCATCCTTTAAGGCTGTTTGCTCCTACACGTAAGCCTCCGAGTGGGCCTTTTGTGTACGAAAACCCCCCAGATGGTCACCCTCCTGGATACATACCACCCACAAAGTTGCTTAACTTCAGTGGTCCATTTTGGACTGGTTCATTGAATGTATTATGAGTAATTTAACCTGGAACTGGAAAGTATTGCATCATATAGTTGTATATACTTTAGTTGAATGGGCTGTAGAGCACTTTAATTCCAATTAAAATATCCTCTGTAAAGTACCAAACTTATATTTAGGTATTATAAATAGCCCCCTTTTTTGTCTCTATTTTTCAATTTATTGTATTTAATTGTAATTTAAAATGTTCAAAATAAAATAAAGAAAGTATTGTAAAAAAAAAAAAATAATAAAATATCTTATATTGAATCTCACTGTGTTTATTCAGGGTCTATGGAGAACGCCTATAGCTGACCTAGACAGACCAGGATCGTTTGCCTATCACATGAGTCGTTCTATACATCTAGTGGTGGATCTATTGAGTGAGATCAAGGATGCTAAGACACTCATGGACATTGCCGTGGCACTCAAAGATGAACCGGAAGCTGAGAAGTAAGTGAACTTCTACGTAGAATAGAAATGCCGAAAAAGCATGAAACTCTGTTTCGCTTTAATATAGGCCGGGCGGCACGGCCCTTGGAACTCTTGATGTTCGCGCGCCTCCCGGTACGCTTGGTATACTTGGAAATTATCATATTAGCGCAGTGACCACTGGTAATGCGCTCCCTTACCATGCAGAAGTTCCCAGGGTTCGATTCCCAGAGTCGACAAAAAAAATACACCCGTATTTCGATTGCAAAAATAATTCAGTGGACAGTTTGTTACTTTCTGATGTTCTCGTGTTACCCCAGCACCTAAACGGGAAGTATTGTGTCTCTTATCGCCCATCTGATGAGGGACATACTACGGGATGGGCATGCTACGACACAGACCACATGCGTCTAATGTAGCAGTTATTTTATTGCTACGAAATAATAACGGCGATGAAACGCTCAACTATTTTATTTTTCTTACTACATGCTACCGGATGGGCATGTTACGACACAGACCACGAGACCAAAATTTTTTCATTGCTACGAAATAAAAACGGCAATGAAACAGATGTACCACTCATTCTTTTCGTTTTCATTCACAGGAAATACCTTCGTGACAACGAGCGGGAACAAATCTGTGACGATGCTCTCAACCTGGTGAAGAAAATCCTCCATGATAACCTAACTGATGTCAAACGTAACACTCACCTCAGCAAGAGTGATATGAAGAAGAATACTTACTTACTTTACTTTTCGTGTCCGGAAAAACCAATGTCAACGTTAAATATTGCGTCAGTCTGTTGCAGTCTTAGAAACTAACACTGAATTGGTCCTATGGAAACTCAACTCTAGATCTTCTATTTTAACACTAGATCTAGCTATTTCAAGCCACACTCTCACGGTTCAACTTTTTGTTGAACAAATATGACTTTTTCGAGAACAAAAATGGAACAAATATGACTTGTTCAACAACAAAAATGGAACAAACATGTTTTTTTTTTTCTTCTTTTTTAAGAAAAACAAATATGACTTTTTCAACAAAAATTTGAATCGTGAGCATGCGGCTTTTTAAAGGTATGATTTTCACTATGAAATAAAATTTACTTCTCCCAGGATTCACGCCACCATACTAAAGTTCATAGACCGGAGTGGAGATCAAGTTTTGGATAGAGAGTTGCGAGATTTCTATCTGAATATGTTGAGGAAGCTATCTGTGTCCAGCTTTGTATTTGGAGAGAATGATCCCATGGACAAATGTACCACTAACAGCAATGTTACTATTGTAGAAGACGATGCTGAAGATGTAGAGGTAAGAATCAATTAAAGGTATCACAGCATTACTAAGTGAAAAAAAAGGAATTTTAATTGTGGTAGGTATAAATGCTTGTCACAAACGTCGTCCCCTGCTTAATGCACTAAGTTTTATGACTTGACTTGGACTTGAACCACCAACCTTCAGATCCGAAGTCCACCATGCTAACCACTACACTACTGAGGTTGGTAGCATTACTAAGTACCTCCTCTGCAATCAGTTTGCATAGTTCAATAATATTTTTGTACTGGTAATGCCGCCACTGGTCGCTACTCCATTAAAGTAGCTACTCAATTGTCCTCACGAGGCTGAGTGCAGCCCGAACTCCAAGTGTAGTTAATGAATTTTACTTACTTTTACTTGTCTTCAGTATGTGGGCGGTATAATACAAGACATAACTCCTATGCTACGTAGCTTTTGTAACTTTATTTAATGTTTATCAATATTCTACAATATTGTGAAACACAAGTCAAACACAAAAGACAGAGAACATGTTAACCTCTCGCTCTCGTAGATAGTTAGATAGCTAACTCTCATCTGCCCTCATCTTCCTTTCCAGATCATCTGTACTGTACAGGAAGTTATGAACAAACTACTCAACATGACTCAGATGATAGAAGAACAAGAAGAAGATAGCCAGAGTGAAGTCAGTAGTAGTGAGGATTCCGAATCAAGTTCCAGCGATAGTGAAAGCACTAAAAGCGAAGAGATAAGGAAGACAGGATAGGAGAAAACAAGCCGTTCCGAGAACGAACCCTATCTGTTTAGAATAAAATCCGCCCCGGGTGGCAATCGAACCCGCGACCTAGCGCTCTTGTGAGGAGTGACGGAAGTGTTACCCACCATTCGGTGACAAGCTACCCGTCTACTCACATTAACCTCACCCAGCCTGATTGGTGCCGGAAAACACAAGCAGTACGCGATTGTCCAGATTCGTATAAACTCAACCCATCCTTTAAGGCTGTTTGCTCCTACACGTAAGCCTCCGAGTGGGCCTTTTGTGTACGAAAACCCCCCAGATGGTCACCCTCCTGGATACATACCACCCACAAAGTTGCTTAACTTCAGTGGTCCATTTTGGACTGGTTCATTGAATGTATTATGAGTAATTTAACCTGGAACTGGAAAGTATTGCATCATATAGTTGTATATACTTTAGTTGAATGGGCTTTAGAGCACTTTAATTCCAATTAAAATATCCTATTAAAAACTCTTTAAAGTACCAAACTTATATTTAGGTATTATAAATAGCCCCCTTTTTTGTCTCTATTTTTCAATTTATTGTATTTAATTGTAATTTAAAATGTTCAAAATAAAATAAAGAAAGTATTGTAAAAAAAAAAAAATAATAAAATATCTTATATTGAATCTCACTGTGTTTATTCAGGGTCTATGGAGAACGCCTATAGCTGACCTAGACAGACCAGGATCGTTTGCCTATCACATGAGTCGTTCTATACATCTAGTGGTGGATCTATTGAGTGAGATCAAGGATGCTAAGACACTCATGGACATTGCCGTGGCACTCAAAGATGAACCGGAAGCTGAGAAGTAAGTGAACTTCTACGTAGAATAGAAATGCCGAAAAAGCATGAAACTCTGTTTCGCTTTAATATAGGCCGGGCGGCACGGCCCTTGGAACTCTTGATGTTCGCGCGCCTCCCGGTACGCTTGGTATACTTGGAAATTATCATATTAGCGCAGTGACCACTGGTAATGCGCTCCCTTACCATGCAGAAGTTCCCAGGGTTCGATTCCCAGAGTCGACAAAAAAAATACACCCGTATTTCGATTGCAAAAATAATTCAGTGGACAGTTTGTTACTTTCTGATGTTCTCGTGTTACCCCAGCACCTAAACGGGAAGTATTGTGTCTCTTATCGCCCATCTGATGAGGGACATACTACGGGATGGGCATGCTACGACACAGACCACATGCGTCTAATGTGTAACAATTTAAAATTAATACTCAAAGCAATCATTTCTCTTTTCCAAAAAATCTGATTAAAAAAAAAATAGAAGGGAACCAAAATGGATACCGCGTTATATTTTGGTGCCCCTCCCAAGCCAAAGACTGACAATGTGTAATTTGTGAACCACCAGGCCCAAACGTCATTGAAGCAACGTCGGCCTTGGTTAATGTCGGTGCGGGTGACCGATTGGACCATGGCACCGTTAGTTGATCAGGAATTAGAAAAAAAAGTTGGTTTAAGTCTCTTCTACCGAATTGAATTGGCTTTAGTCTGGTTGACTATAAAAGATACGCCAAAGATATCCATAAAAGATATCACGAGCAAAGAAATGAAAATTAAAAATGATTTTAAAGTTTTAAGGAATTTTCAACTCTAATCTTTTTCCCTCAAAAGAAAATTTTCTTCACTAAAGGTTGAAATTTTAAAATTGATTTGAACAAAATCCTCTTTTGTTCAAGGTAATAGAAAAGGAAGAAGTTCCAGCGGCTGTTGCGTGGTTCACACTATATTTAATTAATTTAGTAATGATTACTTGGTGTATTTTATACTTTCCATAGAAATTTAAAAAAACAAAGTTAAAATGAACTTATTTTAAAAAATCAAGGAGTGATTGAAAAAAAAACTCCCGATTATTAATTTCAATTGTCAATATTTTATGTTAGTTTTGAGTTTATATTTTTTAAAAATATTTACCTTTAAATTTTTTGTTTGTTCTTGTTTTATTTTATTTCCAATTGAAAAAATAATGAAGTTATTTTAATTTTAATTTTGTCAACCAAGATTTTAATTTCGTTCCAACTATCCCGAGAAAAAAAGATGAAAAAATTTGTTTCGAACTTGTGAGTATCACTGGCGAGTGAAAGTTTTGAACCAAATTTAATTTCCTGTTCTGTATTGCTTCGTTTGCAGACCAAAATTTTGTCAAATAAGAAATGACGTATCTTCTTTGGCATGTATCAAACAAATTTATTTAAAAACTTACTCCCTTGCAATTTTAAAAGGGTCGATTTCCCCCCCTTTTTTATGCGGATCTTTTTAGAACCAGAAGCAAAACAAAACTAAGAAATTTATTTGGACCCATTTTTCTGTTTACCAGTGTATGAATTTTAATCCCGATTATCGCAAAATTTATACTTAGAAACAAGTTATCGATTTATATAATTTATATGGTCAAGGGGTTTGGCTCCCCTCCTTAAATAGTTGTCACTGAATTGACAAACTGAAACGAATTGATTCCTACAATTTGAACTTGGAACACAATGATTTCGTAAAATTTCAATAAAAAAAGGAAATTGATTTTACTTATACCTATGAGTTTTACTTATCTTACAGCGCACATCATTTTTCGAGGCAAATTTTCTCCATAAAACACGAAAAAATAAATTGAAACTTTGACAATATCTCGCCTCACTCGGGACACGAGCCCTCACAAAGCTAGTTGAACCCACGCACGTACACGTATTATTATTATTATTATTATTATACAGATCATTTTACCATGCCGGGATGCTATTGTGTGTACAACTCGAAAACTTGGTTCTTAGAACGACGAAATTCTTTATCCAACTAGAAATAATTTATTTTTTAATGTAAATTTTGAAAATGTATTTTTTTTTCCAAAAAATAAATAAAAAAATATATATAATTTGTTGTTTCTGTAAAAAAAAATCATTGCGTTGCTGTGTGTTTATTTTCCGATTCTTGTTTGATAGATTGTGAACTGTAACACAACAGAGGTCTTATCGTCCCGAAAGCGAAGAGAGAAGGAAGACAGAATAGGAGAAAACCAGCCGTTCCGAGAACGAACCTTATCTGTTTAGGATGAAATCCACCCCGGGCGGGAATCGAACCTGCTACCGCCTTTCTCATCAGTAAATGATCTTTTCAAGTATAGAATGCAACAGTGATCAGTGGATCACTGAAGTTGAGCACCATGATTGGTAACCAGATGGGTGACCACTGAGCATTTGAGCAATCGCATGCTGCTGGCTTTACCCGGCGCCACTCTAGTGACTCTAGAGATGGGAATATCGAATCAAAGTATCGATGATATCGATAATATCAAAACGAAAGTATCGATATCCGATATTTATCAAAACGAAAGTATCGATATCCGATATTTATCGAAACTAAAGTATCGATATTTCAAAATATCGATATATATCGCCCATCTCTACCCCGCTCAGGCTGGGTGAGGTTAATGAATACGAGGCTACGCGCGGCTGGTAGCTTGTCACAGGCAGAACCCCCCCTACACCTTGGCAGTTATACAGAGACATTAAAACCTCCATCAAACAAATTCGAAATGAGACTGTAGACCGGGCTTTAAATAAAGTAGGCAGAAACACATAGGTAGGTAGATTGAAAAGAGATGCACAGAAAGAAGAAATTTATTTATTTTTTACAAATTTGTTCTTAGTACAATTTGCTACAAAATCTACAATGATTAAGCGGGATAGGGAGAAGATAAAGACACTTGCCAGCCTAGTTGGCTTGGTTGGTAGTGCGTCTGCCTTGTAAGCGGTAGGCCGCGGGTTCGATTCCCGCCCGGGGCGGATTTTATCCTGAACGGATAATGTTCGTTGTCGGAACGGCTAGCTTTCTCCTATCCTGTCTTCCTTCTCTCTTCGCTTTCGGGACGATAAGACCTTAGCAGTTACCGTTCCCTCTGTCAAACCTCTTAAAAAAAAAAAAAAAAAAAACATTCAGCTAGTAAATAATATAAACAAGGTACTAAAACTTACTTTGCTTTTCAACTATTTCGGTGAACATTTGAATGTGTTGATTTCAACCATTTCGGTGAATCAAGTTTATTTTGCTAAGACTGTCCACCATTATTAATTTATTTTTAGTTAATTTTGTGTGCAGTTACCAATAGGAACGTATTAAAAGAAATAATTCAAACACACATACCTCGTTCATACTTCATATATCTTGTACTGGATAATGTTTCCTACTTTGTCTATACTATACTATGTAGGAAGTTTCAGGTCCACGCATACTTATCCGTCAGGGATACGTTCCGTAACCTTACGTCTAGCTTGTTCTGTATTACTTTACATTGGATCTAATGCAAGAACATACACTTAACAATTACGGATATAGTCCGTCTCCGTTCTGAATAAGTGTGCGGTCGTGCATTAGATCCAATGTAAAGTAATATGGAACAAGCTAGACGTAAGGTAACGGTACGTATCCCTGACGGTTAAGTGTGCTTGGACCTAATTCCTCCTTTACCAACTTGGAGATTATATTCTCTACTTCGCCTACCTATAGGCTCCCTGTCTTTATCCTTCTATCTTCCATGTCTCACGCTTCTTACCACTGAGAGTTATTACCACACTGTCAAGGGTTTTCTTTGACGTCACCCATTTGATACTTGCTTACTTCCCGTGTCCGGAAAAAGCCATGTCAAATATTGCGCCAGTGTGTTGCAGTCTTGATTTCGGTTTCATTGAAACCCATTTGATTTACACAGGCCCAGTATTTCTTAAACTCTGCTGCATTAACTGAAAACTCGCCCTGGTAAGATCGGACATAAATCTTGTGAAATGCAAAGTTTATACGAACTGTTAATAACCCTGAATTCTTTGTAATCAAAATAATTACCCCCCCTGTCCTCTTTATCTCTTATTTTAACTGCTAAAACGAAAATATCCGTGTGTGTTTTTGACTTCTTTTCTAATCCCCTAATGTTCTTACTCGTAAGGAATATTCTTTAAAACATAACTTATGTGACGTGAGAGGTATTTAGAAGTCAACTTTTTTATTCTCCCAAGTTGATACTTAGATACTTACTTAGAGTATGTTGTGATTTAAGTATCAACGACCATAAATATTGGGCCATTCAAAGATAGAAAATTCTAGCTATATATTATGCCATTTCACCCCTAATTTGATATAAATAATTATGAGGGGGGTAAAATTGTATAAGTAAATTAGCATAGGTCTCGGAAATAATTCTCCTTTACCTTTTCCCACTCAAGTGGGGTCGGTATTTTTACAACGGCCATAAATATTGGGCAATTCAAAGATAGAAAATTCAAGCTAAATATGCCATTTCACCCCTAATTTGATATAAATAATTATGAGGGGGTAAAATTGTATAAGTAAATTAGCATAGGTCTCGGAAATAATTCTCCTTTACCTTTTCCCACTCAAGTGGGGTCGGTATTTTTAGACAATTTCCATAAACCTTTTTCAGGCAAGGAGCTGGTTTGAACGAAGACTCTGAGTACCCTCTCGTTTTTGACTAAAATCTTATCTTAATTTATGACAAAAAATATCTGTGTGTGTGTTTATTTTTATAATATTATTTAGTTTTGTAAGGTTAATATTATTATTACTATCTACTATTATAACAAACAAAAAATATGTTGCGTTCTTTTTTTGCTTTAAAACATTTTAAAATCCCAATTGATTTTTTTTTTCTCTTATGAATCAGTATTCTCGATGATCAGATGTAAATTGATGTGGAAATGATTCTCCATAATGTTAATAATGTCAATGGGACGAAAACAAAAAAGCTCATTATTATTCAACAGAATTCTTCTCGTATGTGTGATTATTAATATTTTTCTAATGCGCCTAGTTTGAACTGGGGCTTCAAAATTTGACTCCACTGTCAATCCAGTTCTATCATAATAATCTCCTTATCCTTACTAACATCCTTTGATTCCTTGGGCTTACGGAAATTCTTCAATACACTTGTACTACTAGCTGTATCTTTGATCTTACTGCTGCCAGAAGTATTAGCTAAATCCTTGGTTTTACTACTAATATTAGCTGCAACCTTACACTTACTACTACTAAAACTCCCTGCTTCCTTAGTCTTCGACTTGGGCCCTAGCTGTTTCTTACTCTTCCCACTCTGAGACATCAGGTTTTTCTCTCCATCTCGCTGCAATTTCTTTATCTTCACCTGTTTACTCGCTTCATGTGGACCTTTCTGTCCTTGAGGTGAGGCAGCCCTGTCTTCTACGTGTACTTTAGTGACACTAATCGCCTTGGGTAGGACAGGCGCTGTCAGGTCGACCACCTTAGGTGTACTGTCTAGCGGCCTTGGTTTAGGTGACTCTGGTCTTGGTTGGACTTTGGTTAGACTGACGGCTTTGGGCAGTTTGAACGCCGTATGGTCCTGGGTGTCACTTGGCAGTGGAGGACGTTGTAGTGGTTTAATATTGAGGTGAGGGGTAGACGCGTTAGTTTCCTTCGCTTTAGCGTTGCTTGCAGACTTGAGAGCGTCTTTCTTCTGTTTCATATACTTGGTTGGGTTGATGGTCACATTGATAGTTTTAGGGGCACTCCCTGTCCCACTGGGTTTAGCCAGTATCTTCCCCGGCTCAGTAAGTTTCCCAGGGCCGGCACCATGAGGTTCAGTAGACACAGACAGGCCTGGTCGGTTCGTAAGGACCACCCCATGGGTTTGGGCGGTGTTGAGAGGTTTGATGGTTTTGGCACTGCCCGTTTGGTTTTGCTTGGCGGCTAACTTCTGCTGTAGAGACATTTCCACGGGGGGTGTCAGGTTCATCCTGGGCAAGGGTTGCGGGGTTGGATGAACCCTAGCAAGTGTTTGCGGGCTAGGGGTGACTTTACCCAGTGTTTGCGGGCTGGGAACCCTAGCTAAAGGTTGAGGCGAGGGTATCACCCTGGGCAGTGGCGGAGGGTTAGGTAACACGCGGGGCAGAGGCGTAGGGTTTACTCGGGGTAAGGGTTGCGGCCTCATGGTGTTAGCTAGGAAGTGTGAACCAAACATCAACTCCGCGGCTGATATGCTAGGGGGAGGGGGAAGTACATTACCAACCAAGGGCGGGTTCCTAGGTCCGGCCTCCTTCCCATCTCTATCTACGTTATCCCCCACTGGTTTCATCCTGTCACTAAAGTTATCTCCCGTTGGTTTCGCTTTATCCCCAACGCTATCCGCGGCTGGTTTGGTCTTATCCCCACCATTATCCGCGCCTGATTTCACTCGCTCTTCCCCTTGTTTCTTCTTCCCTCCTCCACTAGTGTTACTATCCTCCACTGTCTCACTACCCCCCAGCACTGACTTCAACAGTTTGGTCATCTGTACAAATATCTTAGAATAGACAGAATCCCGTGTTCCCCATGTCTTGGAATAGGTTTGATGTATGTATCGAGCGTCTAGGAATATCTTCTTCATATCACTCTTGCTGAGGTGAGTGTTACGTTTGACATCAGTTAGGTTATCATGGAGGATTTTCTTCACCAGGTTGAGAGCGTCGTCACAGATTTGTTCCCGCTCGTTGTCACGAAGGTATTTCCTGTGAATGAAAACGAAAAGTGGTACATATGTTTCATTACCGTTTTTATTTCGTAGCAATGAAAAAATTTTGGACTTGTGGTCTGTGTCGTAACATGCCCATCCGGTAGCATGTAGTAAGAAAAATAAAATAGTTGAGCGTTTCATCGCCGTTATTATTTCGTAGTCACCGGTCGCTATGCGCATTTATATGTCATAGCTACACACTTTCCTCACGAGGCTGAGTGGGCCCCGCAACAGCCAGTCACGGAATCAATCATTTGCATGATACAAATTTCTTGACCCTGCCGGGATTCGAACCCGGGTCTCCCGCGTGCAAGGCGAGCGCAGTGACCACTACGCCATGGGAGCTGACTGAAACGAGACTGGGAATCGAACCCGGGTCTCCCGCGTGCAAGGCGAGCGCAGTGACCACTACGCCATGGGAGCTGACCCCTCTCTATCAATATGGAGTCCATATTATGGACCTTCACAAAGTTACCGAGACATTCATCAAGACGACGAACTTTTTTGCCAACATGGAAATAGAAAAATAAATATTAATAACAACAAAATAAATAACCAAAAAATTTCTCACCTCTTCTTCACTCGAACCACTAGTCTCTGAATCAGAACTCCCAGAGTCATCACCGCTGCTGCTGCCACTGTCTTCTACATCCATTTTATCCTTTCCACTTCTAGCATTCAATTCTTTTCGATTTTTTGCATTGTCTTTTGTCTCTTTGTCATCTAAACTTTCAGTTCCTCCTTTAATTGTTTCGCTTATCCCATCTTCTTCCATTTTATGTTCGTCTTCTTTGGTATTTTCTTTCGTATCGTTCGTTCTGACTTCATTGTTTATTACTTCTTTAGTGCCATCTCTTGTATCATTGGTTTTGTCTTTAGTAGTTCCTTGATCATGGTTGGCAGCTTCATTGTTTGCTGTTTCTACAGTTGCTTTGTCATTTTCCATATCTCCATGAGTCTCCTTGATTTTCTTCTGTCGTACAGTGATAAACATTCCACTCTCTGGATCCAAGACTTGCACTTCTTCATTCGAATCTTCATCGATCACCATGACATCTGTTTCCAGTGCATTTTTGTTCCCTGGAGATTTGTCTTCAATAATTTCTATATCGTCTTCAGAGATGCGACGGACTTCTGCAGATTTTCCAACACTTTTCGTGTTTTCTGGAACTCCAGTAGTTTTTTCTGAGAGGTTTGTGTCTTTAGTGTGGTCGGTTGGAGAATTCCCTTGACTTTCACAGGATTTGTTTAAGCTTGTCTCGGGTTTTGATTCAGACATTGTATTCTCAATAACATATTTCTCCTTGGCCACATCACTTGGAGTATGTGCTATAACTGATACATATGCCATACAACTTTCAGAATCACTTGGTACTCTTTGTGTGTGTTTTACTTCGGTTTCAATAGCATGGACTTCACTATCGTTGTCTACGTTATTATCCACAGGGGTTTCATTACTCCGTATCGCACTATCACAAGTTGAAGCCACGACCTAAAAGACAGCTACAGAAAACGATGCTACTGACCACCGCACACGCGAACGGGAGGTGCGGTGGGCCTCGGCCCCGGCCGGTGCAAGTCGATATTCTAAAATACACTCATAGCCCTGAATGGGGTCAACGAACTACGCCGGGTGTGATAAGGGCTTAAGCCTAGGTACTGATCCGTCATCCGCGCGAAAAGTGTTCTACAAGTCGGAGTGAGGTTTTTTTTTTACTCCTGTGAATTTTGATGAAGGTTATTTAAAAAAAAGTTTTTTTTTTAATATTGTTTTTGTCCCCTTCTTTTCTTCTATTACTTCTTCTTCACTTTTTCTGAATCCCGTAAAAAAAAAAAAAAAAAAAAAAAAAAAAAAAAAAAAAC
>NW_007378688.1:78124-89968 GCF_000475195.1 Diaphorina citri
ACTTCTTTTCATTTCTTTTTTCTTCCTGTTTTTGTTATAATTTTTTTTTTGAAAAAGAAAGATTTATATGGAAGTAGTTTTAAGGTGCGTCTATTTTTTTTTTGGAGGGGACCTGAAACATCTTGTGAAGGCGCGCTGTGCCTAGTGTGTGGTCGAATTCGGGAATGGTGTGGGGTGGAACGTGGGGTAAGTCCCGATACTTCATAAAATCCTTTAGTGACCGTGGGACGGGGCCCCCGGGCTCCGGGTGGCCGTTGGGGCAAGCGGCCCACCGTCGACCAGTATGTAGAAAAGACTTGACAAAAAAATCAGGCGGCTGGGATGAGTAGCGGTGGGTAGAGCGAAATGCGCGGTGGCGAGTGAGCTCGGCCCGGGGAGGACCCGCGTGGGGATAGCGGTTGTACACTGCCGTTGCAGACCTTTTGGCGGTCTGAAGGTGCCGTAGGGGCTAGTAGTAGACCCAGATGACTTCTAGACGGGTGAGGCTGAATAAGAAAGGGGGAGTCAGGCTGGACTTGAGTCCGGGTTTTTTCTTAGGGGGTTTCTCTTTTAGCGGTGGTTAGTTGTTTGGTTTCTCATCTTGCGTTGCGGATCCTTTATAGTGTCCATTCTTTTTTCGTTTTTGCGTTGCCTTCTTTGTCGCTTACTCACATCAACCAGAACGCTTTGATCTTTACCATGTTACGGTGTTACAGGTAAAGGTATGTAAAGGGGCCGGGTGATGTTTTTGACGTTTCCCGTTTTTCTGCGAAAGGCCATTTTTTTTAGGTTAACGCTCAACATAGGGATTTCAATGTGACTCAGGTCGAGGGTAAGGGGTTGGTCAGGGCTTCACCAGAAAAGAAAAGGTTAGGACGAACTTAGCCAGAAGGGTAAAACTAAGGTTACAAGGTCCGTCGTATGGTGCGGTGATCAATTTGTTAGGGCATAACGGGAAGCTTTTCTTCTTTATGAGTCTCCGCTTTAGGTCAAGGTTTTTTTTAGTTATTGGGGAGATGGACGTTTAGGCCTAAGAGGTTATACAGTCTTGTCTTCGTCTAGCCTGGAGGATAGACAATAGTTCGGGACCTTTTTGCGGTGGCGTCAAGGGTTGTAGTCAGAGAAGTAGCGTAACGCATGGTATGAAGAGAGCGATGACTATCTTACGCCTATTTGCGTCGTCGGTATGACGCCCCTTGCTGGACGAGCTGATTCTTTGTCTTCTGACAGATTCCATTATTGCTTGTTACATTTCTTATTGCTTGGCTTTGCCCTTGTTGACCTATCTCATCATTTTCCAGGTTTCGTGTTCTTTTATTCTTACTTGAAAAAAAAAAAAAAAAACAAAATGCCCCTTTTTTTTGTGAAAGGCTATCTGCCCAATTGACATTTTTCGTTCCAGATGCAGGGATTTTGCGTTTCTAATCTTTGGTTTCTTTATTGTTGGAAGGCCCTTTGCCTTGTGCGGTAGCAATTTTTGTTTAGGCGGGGGCCCACCGGTTAGCTTGGGGACTGCGGATGCGCACGAAAACCTCGTACCTGCTTACAATGGGTGGTAAAGCGACTGGTTCGATGGGCAGATTCGCGTGTAGATTGGAGTGGGTCGGGGTAACGGCTTTTGTGTTGTGTGATTAGCTAACGGTTAGCTAATTTGAGTTGGGTACGGAAAAATATTCCGACAAACGGGGTGTGATTCAGGGTACCGGGAAAACTGCTTTGGGGGGTCTTCAGTGGCGAGACGACCGTCTGTGTCTACGGTGGTGTTTCACGATTGAGTCAAGTAAAACTGCCAAGTACATTAGATATACTATAATTAGACTGACTTTTTTTTTAATACCCATAAAAAAAAAAAAAAAAAAAAAAAAAAAAAAAAAAAAACCTATCTCTATTTCAATACTCGCTAACAATAATGCATATTAACAAAGTTCTTTTGATAGAGAAAGAAGGAAAATAACTTATACACTTCACAGGTCTACCTGTATAAGTTATTTTCCCTCTCTATCAATATAAAATAAAATAATATAAATAATAAATGTCTTTCTTTGTGTTACTATATCACAACTTTGGTGCTCACTGCAGCATTGTAGGATTTTTCCCAATACATATATCGCAATAATCCAGCTCCCAATTACCTACCATGCTGGCACCGGTCGCTATGCGCATTTGTATTACATAGCTACTCATTTTCCTCACGAGGCTGAGTGGGCCCCGTAACGGCCAGTCACGGAATCAATCATTTGCATGATACAAATTTCTTGACCCCACTGGGAATCGAACCCGGGTCTCCCGCGTGCAAGGCGAGCGCAGTGACCACTACGCCATGGGAGCTGACCCCTCTCTATCAATATGGAGTCCATATTATGGACCTTCACAAAGTTACCGAGACATTCATCAAGACGACGAACTTTTTTGCCAACATGGAAATAGAAAAATAAATATTAATAACAACAAAATAAATAACCAAAAAATTTCTCACCTCTTCTTCACTCGAACCACTAGTCTCTGAATCAGAACTCCCAGAGTCATCACCGCTGCTGCTGCCACTGTCTTCTACATCCATTTTATCCTTTCCACTTCTAGCATTCAATTCTTTTCGATTTTTTGCATTGTCTTTTGTCTCTTTGTCATCTAAACTTTCAGTTCCTCCTTTAATTGTTTCGCTTATCCCATCTTCTTCCATTTTATGTTCGTCTTCTTTGGTATTTTCTTTCGTATCGTTCGTTCTGACTTCATTGTTTATTACTTCTTTAGTGCCATCTCTTGTATCATTGGTTTTGTCTTTAGTAGTTCCTTGATCATGGTTGGCAGCTTCATTGTTTGCTGTTTCTACAGTTGCTTTGTCATTTTCCATATCTCCATGAGTCTCCTTGATTTTCTTCTGTCGTACAGTGATAAACATTCCACTCTCTGGATCCAAGACTTGCACTTCTTCATTCGAATCTTCATCGATCACCATGACATCTGTTTCCAGTGCATTTTTGTTCCCTGGAGATTTGTCTTCAATAATTTCTATATCGTCTTCAGAGATGCGACGGACTTCTGCAGATTTTCCAACACTTTTCGTGTTTTCTGGAACTCCAGTAGTTTTTTCTGAGAGGTTTGTGTCTTTAGTGTGGTCGGTTGGAGAATTCCCTTGACTTTCACAGGATTTGTTTAAGCTTGTCTCGGGTTTTGATTCAGACATTGTATTCTCAATAACATATTTCTCCTTGGCCACATCACTTGGAGTATGTGCTATAACTGATACATATGCCATACAACTTTCAGAATCACTTGGTACTCTTTGTGTGTGTTTTACTTCGGTTTCAATAGCATGGACTTCACTATCGTTGTCTACGTTATTATCCACAGGGGTTTCATTACTCCGTATCGCACTATCACAAGTTGAAGCTATTTTATTGAGACTATCAAATATACTATCGCAAGATGAGTTTATGCTGTTTAGAAGGTTAATGCTATCCAGTTTTGCTTTCTTGGGAGGCACAGGGAAATACTTGTTGGCTTTGACTTCAAATGTTTGCTTACTATCGCTGTCTCTGATGTTTTGGTTAAAGACTGGTACTGTGTTTGCATCACTACTAGGTTCTGGTTTAACATCACTATTATTGACAATACTATTTATGTAGATAAGACTTTCGCTGGGTTTCGCAGACACATTTGGCTCACTACTTTTCCCAACAGTGTCTCCTAGTTTGTTGCCAGTTTCTTCTTGTACAACAATACGCTCACTATCCACTGTCATTTTATTGTTTTCAGTTCTTTCTCCTTTTTGTGTTGCAGTATCACCTTCCTTTTCTACTCCAGTTTTCACACTAGTCTCTGCTGTTCCAATATGAATTTCATTTGGTTCTTCTTTCATTGTTTGAACGTTAGGCTTGTCTTCATTTGCTTTCTCTACACTTGTTTCATTCTTGGGTAGAACTTCTGCTTTCTGTTTCAAATCCAAAGCTTCATTATTGTCTGACACACATTCGTTATTTTCTCTCATATCAACAGATGGTTCGTTCTTTTCTTCAACTTCTTCCACATCTATCACCGGTTCCTTATCATCGTTTCTTGTTTTCAATCTCTTCTGTTCATTTCCTTCAACAGAATCATCAATGCTCTTCCTCTTCCTCGATTCTCCTCGCATTTCATCAACTACTTTGATTTTCTTTTCATTTCTTTCCTCATTACCACTGTCTGTTTCTGGTTTTCTCTTCTGCGCGTTTAACTTGGTGTTTCTTTCACTGTCTGTTTGTTTCGAGTCTGTCTCACTGTCACTGCTGGATGTTTCATCACTGGACTCACTGCTTTCACTATCGCTGGAACTTGATTCGGAATCCTCACTACTACTGACTTCACTCTGGCTATCTTCTTCTTGTTCTTCTATCATCTGGGTCATGTTGAGTAGTTTGTTCATGACTTCCTGTACAGTACAGATGATCTGGAACAGATAAAATCATATGAGAGTTAGATAAAGTCATAAGAGAGTTAACTATCTACCAGAGGTTAAAGCTATATATGTATGTAGGCCGAGAACCCAGCAGCACGCGGATTCCCCAGATGGTCACCATCCAGGTAACAACCACGCGCAACGTTGCTTAACTTCAGTGATCCGTGGGGAACTGGTGTATTTAACATGTTATCGCCGCTGATAGAAGGGCGAGAAGACACACAGTTGAAGAACAGTCTCACGAGTACCTACCTGATCAATATGTTGCAGGAATTGGTGGAAATTGGTATTGTCATGATTAAGTCGGGAATTGTACTTGACATAGTCTTCCGTAACTACTTCTATCATTTTGAACAGCAATAGCCCTAGAAGTAGAAAATAAAGCCAAAGATGTAAATTTTCTTTGTAGAAAAATCACACTAATCATTTTCATTATCAAATGTTGATTTGTGCAAAAAATGGGTCTAAAAATATTTTAATTTCCATGTCAATGTCACCCATCCATTTACTCACCATTCTCATGACAGCACCAGGATCGTTTGCCTAGATATTCATGTGCTATGAATAGCAGTCATGTCAATGTCACCCATCCATTTACTCACCATTCTCATGACAGCACCAGGATCGTTTGCCTAGATATTCATGTGCTATGAATAACAGTCGCGTAGAGTAACAAGATTGGCGGTAGTACAAATCATCACTAGATTTCTCAGGCGAGGATTCAGTGGATATATTGAGGTCCGTACCGGCAGCGGAGGTGTTCAGATCAGGCCTGGATTCCTCATATTTGACGATGTGGTAGAGTACTAACCAGTGCTGGATGGTGTCGAATGGGACACTGTTCAATTCCGGACTTATCTGAAGGAAATGGGAAGAACGTAAGAAGATATAATAGCATTATAGCGTATATTAACGGTACTAGCACTTTGTAAGAACCCAAATCACATGGAACATAACACAATACAAAATTAATAAGATTCTGTTTAAGAAAATGGATAGCAGTTCAACAAGCAAGGTCCAAGAATACTACCTTGTGGAACTGTGAACATACCACAAACCACAATACATCATTAGATAATTGAGAGAGAGTTCAGTCTCATTTTGTCCTGTCTATCGACTACAAGTAAACAAAGTCAGTACTTTCTTATACACTCTAAATGTCAGAGTTGTGTTAATGATAATGTCACGTGTTTCATATGACCAAATGCCTAGGAAAAGTCTAGGAATTTAAACCATCAGACTAGCTCAAGGAGGAGTATTTTTCCACTTCTTTTTATAAAGTAGGATTTGGAGTTTGGAAGAGTGTCCTTAATTAAAACTCACCCAACATGTACAAATGCAACCACTTCTCATCGTTCTCAATCTTATTATACTTGTAATGTCTATGCAGCACTTGGGTGGCCCTGAGGAAGTTCTGACTACACGTTGCCAGCAGTTCCGTTTTCAGTTTCTCCAATGCTGTAAACTGCTCTAAACTCATCACTCCGACAACACTGTCGCATTTGATACGGCGCGAGCTGAACGCAGCAATGGTGTAGGCGAATGTTCCATACTCGATGTAGAGCGGAAGTAATGTGCTATCTAGGGAGAGGATGATTTTGAAACTGTTGCAAGTCCACAGGCAGTCCGATGTGATGGTATCTGCTTCCTCGATTGTATCGCCTGTACGGGGAGAGAAGTAAAGGTTGTATGGTTTTGTACAAACCTTATGGTACCTGAGATCAATCAATGTGATTTCACAATTTTAGCCTTAAGATAACATGTATGTATCTTAAGGCTAAAATTGAGAAATCACATTGATGTAAATGTTACCCACAATTGAAGAAGTCTATGAAGGAAGGACCATTTTTCACACAATTTTCGGGTGATAAAATATTACTCTTCCTTCGCCACCTGCTTCGATGGTGTAGTAGTCAAGACGCTCGACTAGAACAGGAGGTCGCGAGTTCAATACCAGACGAGGCATGTTCATTTATTTGAGCTCAATTCTAACCTATTATTATTTTTAAACTTTAATTATTTTTCTCTTTAAGACTCCATTCTAAAATACAATTACAAATCTTTCATTTCATTTATTTTAAGAAAACACAAAAGACTCCAAATCTCACCTGAATTAAGACACATCTCAATAAGTTTCTGCTGGCTCAGTGTCATAGCGGCCCATGCATCTACTCGGTTATGATTGACACATATATCCAACAGATAATAGTTGATGGCCTTGTTGAATACTTTGTTCTTGAAATGATAATCCCCAATGTAGTAGTAAATGTCACGGAGTTCCTCACACAGACGAGGTTCAACCTGGGAGAATATCTCGCTGAAACTGGCGTTCCTCTTGATACCTGGAATTCAATAATTGAAATAAATGTGTAAAATTCTAACTTGGATTAAATTTTTCTTCTTCCTAGCCTTTTTCTACTTAAGGTTTTAAGAGCACATTCTTTCACATAGGTACATGCTTATCCCGGTCAGAATTTTTATCGGAAACTAAGACGATTTCCTCTCTATTAAAGGGAAATACGGGAATTAGTTCAACCACTAAGTGGTGTGGTAGCGCCTGTAATCTAAACCATTAAAATTTATTGGAAATTTAAGATGGCTCATTCCCGACCATCGGAGGTCTAGTGTTCAGTTTCCATTGGACCAGTAGTCAGTTTCCAGAAAGGAAAATACACCTTAGCTACTCTGACGGGAATTGAATACGGGACTACTCGTACTATTATTGAGGAAACCTAAACTGAATTTGACTTACCACTGGACACTAGTTCGATATATTTGTCTGGTCTCTCTGCCTCTGGTATCTCTCGTATTATACTACGGAACATTGTCTCTACGTCCAAACTAATACTGTAGTTCTTACTAAGCGTATCGAATTCAGCCACCTGAAATACAAAAGGAGACCTGTGTTATGGTGCGTAAACGTTCAAATCCGCGAAGTAGGACAACGTTAAGGCAAATATCTGTTGAAATTTGTATTGAAAAAAAAAAAACAATATTTAAACAATAGAGGAAAGCCAGTCGTTTCCAGAACGAACCTTAAATATCTAGGTTAAAGTCCACCCCGGGTGGAAATGGAACCCACGACCTAGCGCTTAAAAGGCAGACACGCTACCTTCCAAGTTAACTAGACTGACCAGTATAATCAGAATGGAGGAGTTGCAATTGGGAAAATATTATTGTGGTGAAACTTTTAGAACTGTCCGACTTACAGTTGAGAAGTTTAATGTAATAGAAAGTCGTGTGATGTTCACACCAGATTTTTATTTTAGGTCATTCCCATAACTCAATTGTATGTCTGTTAGTTCATTAGTTGTAAGTAAAAGGCAACTCATTTCAACAATTTTATCTTTTTTCCTTTTTACTTTGTTTTTTCTTCTTTTCTTATGTGTATACCGAAAATGTCCTGGAAGTTGGGAATACTTACCACAGTGTTAGCAGAGTCTTGCATATATTCGATCTGATAACATATCAGCTGACATAGGTTGAGTATAAGTTGTTTATATTGATCTTCAGCTAGAATACTGACTAGGGTATGATCGGCTTTGTCTATACAATATAGGAGACGGGATATAATATCTGAGATTCGGTTGGCACAGGAGGCGCGTCGTTTGATACAGAGGTCACTACTGGTTTGCGCAGAATTATTCACGCTCATGTTGATCTTTTTGAATCTGAAACCAAGATGATCAATTAATTTTTGTTAATTCATTTTGTGTTTAGCTTTAGAAGGATTGTGTAGGGCATTCCCTGATTAGTATTATTATTCTTTTTCTTATTGGAGGACTTTCAACAGGGAGGATACCCTTGCTGAAGAAATAGATAAGGTTGATTGCGAAGGGCACTTGTAAAATGTATAGCCAAAACCAAATGTCAGCCTAGGCTAACGAAAAACGCCGACCCCGTCTGAACACGGGAAAAGGCAAAGAAAAAGATGCTATACATTACCTGGATATTAATTTGTTCAGATAACTCGCCGAATATTTGAAGCATCGCTCATTGTACTTCAACTCATAACATAACTTGAGCAAATAATTATACTGGGTGACCACATCATAGATATCCTCTTCCTCTTCTTCTTCCACCCTGGTATCTTCCCCGTCCTCTTTCTCATGAGGGGTCGGGTGGGGTGCTGCGTGTGAGCCATCCTGTAGAACGTTCAGTTTGAGTAACTTCACCAGAGACAGGGTGTCCTCATGATTGAGTGAATACTCGAGATGAGTGACTAGTTGAGTGAATAGCGCCTTGTTACACGCCTCATCACCTGAGATATTAAAATAAACAAATAAATTAGAAAAAGAAGAAAAAGAAAAATTCCGTTAGTCCTCATTTTTCCTGCTCTATGACTTTGAAACATCACCCAAGTAAGCGCAACTGATCTATTGATATTGGAAGGTACGTCTGCCTTGTAAGCGATAAGTCGCGGGTTCGATTCCCGCCCGGGGCGGATTGTAACGTAAACACACATAGGTAAGGTTCTTTCTCGGGACAGCTGACTTTCTCCTATCCTGTCTTCCTTCTCTCTTCGCTTTCGGAACGATAAGACCTTAGCTGTTACAGTTCTCTCTATCAAACCTCTTGAAGAAAAAATAAATTGAAGGGGATTTATGTAAAAATACCTTGGTTGTTTTGTAGAAGAAGTAGACTTGTTTTGCTCTCTCATAAGTGAACGCGACACCCAGAGCATTGTGAGATTGGAGATAGTATTTCTGTTTGATGTAATTCCGTACACATTGCTTGCTCACTGGATGTCCGTACAGACAATAGAATACCTGGAAATAAGGAAACCAAATCATGAAACCATTTACAAAACCAAAATGATCTTCCTGAAAGAAAAAAAAGAGGTGTTCTATTAAACTGTTCCTATAATGGAACAAGTTGTACTAAGCTGACACTACTTAAATAAAGCACTACTTAAATCTACGGTACTTATAGTTGACTTTAAGGGTCTGTATCATAGTACCCATAGTATGTCTATCATCAAATCAGAAACACAATACTTCTTAAATGGGATCAATGGGGAAACACAATATTTCCCATTTAGACGCTGAGTCAACACAAGAACACCAGAAGGTAACCCATTGCAACTATTTACTATTGAAGTACGGTCTCCCATAACTATACCTACCTGATCAATATGTTGAAGGAATTGGTGGAAATTGGTATTGTCATGATTAAGTCGGGAATTGTACTTGACATAGTCTTCTGTAACTACTTCTATCATTTTGAACAGCAACAGACCTGTAGGGAAATAAAGAAAATATTTGTCAAACAAGTGATTCAAATTCAAACCAGTGGATTTCAAGAACATAAAAAAAAAAAGGGAGGAAAAAAAAAAAAAAAAAAAAAAAAAAAAAAAAGTAAGTAAGTATACGACCAGTGATCAATGGTTTCTGTTTCGAAAAGGAAAATACACCTCAACTATAACTACAATATTTACCTGTAGAAAAGTTCAAGAGCTTCAACGGCCCCAGTCTGAGGTTCTGAATAGTTAACCCTTGCAGGATACAGGGCCCCGTTTTGTACCCGTAGTATCTCGAATGATTCGTAGTAAGAGTTGAGGCAGGATTTGGGATCCCCGGGGTCGGTTTTCTCATAGTATTTACCTGTGAACACATACAGATTCTTCAGAGAAAAAGCTTTCTACGAATTCGATAAAATATTGTGAATCGAATTTTTTACTTTCTATTACTACAGTATAGCGGAGCTATACTAGTAATGAAAGTATTGCAATCGGTCCAAATTTTCAAAATCGGGAAATGGTTGGAAATATCCGTTTTGGGATCCCCTGATGTCAAAAAAGTGATTTTTAGCCCATGGTCTGTACGTAACGTACGTACGTACGTAACGTACGTACGTACGTAACGTACGTACGTACGTAACGTACGTACGTACGTAACGTACGTACGTACGTAACGTACGTACGTACGTAACGTACGTACGTACGTAACGTACGTACGTACGTAACGTACGTACGTACGTAACGTACGTACGTACGTAACGTACGTACGTACGTAACGTACGTACGTACGTAACGTACGTACGTACGTAACGTACGTACGTACGTAACGTACGTACGTACGTAACGTACGTACGTACGTACGTACGTACGTACGTGCGTACATACATACGTACAGACCATGGGCTAAAAATCACTTTTTTGACATCAGGGGATCCCAAAACGGATATTTCCAACCATTTCCCGATTTTGAAAATTTGGACCGATTGCAATACTTTCATTACTAGTATAGCTCCGCTAAACTGTAGTAATAGAAAGTAAAAAATCTGGTGTGAACATCACACGACTTTCCTTATCCTATTGAATGATGCTTATTTGAGTGTTCTTTTACCCTAACTTTTACAATATCTCTAACCGTTTTGTCGCTATAGCTGAAAACCGCCAAAAAACGGTCGAAATCTGTCAAAAGCGGTCAAAATACCGCCAAGCGCAGCAAACATCTCAACCAAACGTTTTGTGTTGCATCCTTATCACATTTGTGAACTACATACCAAATTTCAAGTCTCAAGCTTATACCATTCCCAAGATATTGTTAAATTACACCGAAAACCGTCAAAAAGCGGTAAAATGCCGCCAACCGTTGCACCAGTCTTAACCAAAATTTCGTGTCGCATCCTTGTCACATTTGACATCTACATACCAAATTTCAACTCTCTAGCTCTTACCGTTCTCGAGATATTTTGTTTACAGACAGACAGACACACAGACACACACACGGACCAATGGCTGAAACTTCGGATTTAGGCTCTAGGGACCTCAAAACGTGTTTTGGCACTAAAAACTGAACATCGAAAATTTGACCCGATTACATTACTTTCCTTCCTATAGGATAAGGAAAGTAAAAAAAACTGGTGTTTGGGGGATTTTTTTCACATTTTCTCACACAAATGAGCTCTGATCTTGAAATTTGTCACGACAACCTAAGAACTCAAAGCGAGAAAGTTTTAGATAACACTTCAGTCGTTATTTTAAGACCGGTTTTAGCGTCACCTATGTTAGGCTACGCCGAGCAAGGCCAATAAATGGATGGGTGACTTAAAAGGAATAAAGGGAGAATGGGCTCTAGTCTTGATTTTAAATCATTACATGACAGTAAAATCAGATCAATAATAATAAAACGAATATTAAACAAATTAGGTAGGTGCATAGGTACTGATTTTCTTTAACCACGATTGAATAAACTACGGGCTAAAAAATTCCCGGAGGGACGGGCCCAGCTTGTTCTTGATTGTCATATTTTACTCTCTAGGTCTGTATGTATTCGGTCTTGTCGACGAATAAGTTTGAACTTTACAAAATTTAACATTCCAATGAGTTTTACGGCAGTTTGAGAGCAGTAACGGCAGTTTGATAAGAAACCAAATAGGGCGTTCTTAATTGCTTGGTCAGTGTATTATGACTCTTTATTAAACCT
>NW_007378688.1:90166-91067 GCF_000475195.1 Diaphorina citri
AAAGTCATCTTATGCTAAGTGGTCAAATCAAGTAAAAAAGGATATGGCGGAAGCCGAAATCAACCCTGATCTTATACACAATAGACCCCTATTTCGAGAAGCTGTAAAGTCATCTGATAAACTGAAGCCACTAACTACTGTTGTCCCCAGACCCAATAGTAAATGGTCAGAGGAGAGAAAGGCTGACCATTCATCCAAATTATAAAAATAATAATTATAATAATAATAAAAATCATCGAAATCAGAATAAACAGACAGGTAGGTACTCAATTATTCTTACGAGGCTGAACGTCAGGTGGGATTCGAACCTGACACCTTCGGTTGAGATATAGTTCTCCTAACCACTCGTGAGGTGGGCCGAAATATAAGTAAAAAATCTTTGAATCAGCTGAAAAATGAAGATGGAACTAAAAGCATTGATTGTGCAATGAAGAATAAGGGAGTTATTTTGGTACTTGCTTTCCATGAGACAGACATGGTACCTAGTTATATCATGGAGTTTGAAGGATTGATACGGAGTTTAAAGACCCATTGTGGACACCAAAAACCAAAATCTAAATTCCTTACATGTTCAAAGAGTATTATTCCAGCCTAGTTAGCTTAGTTGGTAGTGCGTCTGCCTTGTAAGCGCTAGGCCGCGGGTTCGATTCCCGCCCGGGGCGGATTTTATCCTGATGGGATAATGTTCGTTCTCGGAAACGGCTGGCTTTCTCCTATCCTGTCTTCCTTCTCTCCTCGATTTCGGGACTCGTTCTCGGAACGGCTGGCTTTCTTCCTATCCTGTCTTCCTTCTCTCTTCGATTTTCGGGACGATAAGACCATAAAATTAATTAGACTTACTTTATCATGGACACTCGTTGCTATCTTGAAAGCCCAGAAGAGGTTAGGTAGTAGAACAGCC